>NW_027114717.1:844993-857734 GCF_000696795.3 Halyomorpha halys | reverse complement strand
TATTATATTATTTAATATCTTGTAATATTTCTTTTATTTATTTTTTCATTAAGAGTAATAAAAAATATATGAATTATATTTTGTATATTTTTTTCATCAACGTTTCGGGGCTAATGAATCAACGTTTAATGTAATAGTGAATCGTAAATACTTTCAAGTATTTTATAAAGTACATTAGCAAATATCTTATTTAAGTGGGAGTGGGTGGCTCAGTGGTGAGGCACTGTGCTACTTACTCCAAGGACCCGGGTGTGGCAGATAATTATTTTCTGGTTCATTGTAGCTGTGAGTCAGCCCTGTGGGTTCGAAAGTCCTCCGGAGTGCACAACATTTGGTCTACTAACAGTACTTCCTTACAAAATACTGCTCCACTGGGCCTTTCATGGGTGTAGCGATAAAGATTTTTTTTAAATTTAAGGACAAAATAAAGAATTAAGGATACATATAAACATTAAAATGTAGTAACTGACAAGAAAACTAAAAAAACTTAGTGAAATGTGTTTTTTAAAATATGAAATGGTAAATATACTTCAGAGTTTAGGTCCTCAAGATGGAGTAAAAGCTTCAAAACGTTGATAGAAAAATCTATGGAATCAAACCCTTTTATAAGTTAAAGTTTTCACAATAATACCTAGTTCCATAAGAACAAAAATTTGCTAATGTTAAAATCATTTTGTAATTTATTCTTATTTTAATATTCAATTGTTCCGAGTAACCTACGGCAACCGAAAGGTTGAATTTGAGAGGCCACCATAATACATTATGGCATATAATAGCCTACAGGATATAGTAGCGCCCCATGAGGCCAACGGTCAAAACTAACCTCCTCCAGCGCTCTCTGTGGTGAGAAGCAACCCGGACTAATAAGATAGCCATCGTGTCTTCAGCCAGAGAAGCAGTCCATATTTTCCTTTTGTTCACTCATCAGTAATATCTACCATGAGTGATTAGAGTTACTGGAGTAGTTCCCAGCAGCAGAGGGGAAAGAGGTATAAAAATGCGGAGGGAAGAAAGAAGAATGAAGTAAGTCCACATGGCAATAATTAACATTCACCACCATATAGTAATCATCAACAACCACCTCATTATCTACAATTCCATAGCCCAGCCATTCTACATTTAATAACCATCTAATCATAAATGTTTTCTTTCGGTCACCCCCTACACCACTTGTAACTTAAACAATAGAATTTTATTTTCATTCAATCATATTTCATTTTTCAATTATACAGTCCACTCAAATCCAACCAAAAGTGAAGTGTATCTGGCAATTAAGTTGAAGGTATGCTTCATACACAATATTTTTGTCGAGTTTTTTTTTCCTCCAAATCTACATCTTTTACTAATTACACACAGGCTATTTATTCGATGGAATCATTAACATGTTATTTATTAAGTTGTAAAAAACAAAAACAAAAAGGACAAACAATAACAATATTATAAAAGATAAGATAGATACAAGCTCAATATCAGCGTATAATCCTGAGCTGGTGACAGCATGACAAGCCCATTGGCTACCTGAAGCCTTGGATATGGGTAGGTGACCACTTGTGACAGGACTAACCCAATCCACTCCCCACTCCCTCGTAAACTAGATTATCTGCGATCAATGTCCTACGGTCAGCTCTTCTTGAGGTCCTGTCCAAGCTTCTTCCTCTGTGTAATTGTCACTTCTTGGAAGGATATACGTCAGAAACAAAATTACATACAATTCGATTACGACATTCTGAATAATCTAAACTTTATAGGAGATGAATAAGTCGGAGGGATGTAGCTGTAAATAAAGAAAATTCATAAATAAATTACACCCTTGTATTTCGTTATCCGGTAATTCAAACCACAAATTTAAATTACATAAATTATGTTTAATATAAATATATATACCACCAAACTCCACAGGACAGCATCAGCCCTCTATTTTTGTCTCTCAGTAACTCAATAGACATTTTTAATAATTTAATAATTAAGCTCTACAAAACGTTTTAACAAACGTGTTCCCTATACATTCACTGGGACTCTGAAACTCCCAAGGCCGGATTCGAACCACCACTGCTATAGTTCCCAGATCACAAAAACCTATGCCTCAACTCCCTGAGCCACAGACAGCCCTAAAATTATAAACATCTACCCAAAGGAGATGTTAGAGACCAGTTATTACACATATCAAACGTTATGAACCATTTTGTTATCTTTCATGAAGTTAACTCCTTAATATATTGTTATTATATTTTATTAGCAGAGTAGAACAATTATATCCTATTGTTAAATTACCAAAGATATTATAAAATTAATAGACTATATAATTATATTATATCCTATTGTTAAATTATATAATATAAACATATATAAACAATTATATCCTATTGTTAAATTACCAAATTTATTATAAAATTAATAGACTATAGAATCAATCTCTTTCATAATTCTGGAGAAATTATTTCAAAGAATTAAACACTTAATTTTTTTTCATTACGTACAGCCCATTAAGGACCAGGTGAATATAATTTTCAACTCATTCTCATACCTTCCGCCTTCCTTCTACCCAATACCCTTTCAGCCTTCTGGACTGTTCCTCCTTTCTCAGTCCATTTTCTCCCTCGTCTCTCCTTCTTTCCCAAAGAACCCAACCTCTTTTAGTCTATGCCTTAAATGCTCACTATCCAAGCAGTATTCATCTGTTATTTTTAGTCTAACCAGTTCCTCTTTCACTTGTTTTATATATCCCCTTATACTTTTATAGCTGCAGACTTTTTTTATTTTTTTTTATTTAGTCTTTCATTTTTCATTCTGACCATATGACCGTAAAATCTCAGTCTCCTGGTCCTGTTTCATAGAATTATAATAAGAAAAAAAGTAACATGTCTTTAGGATTCCAGTTTATTAGGTGCTTGAAAACGACAATAGCACTTTTCAGGATTCGATGTCGAGGCAAATCGTACGCACAACATCGTGGAGGAGGAAGAGGCCACCGGAGCTGCATCAATTGTTCGAGTTGCCCACTGTACCGGAGTTCATCAAGCGACGACACATCAAATTTTTCGATTAACTTCAGTACTGTACGAATCCGTTATTCAACACGTTAACACGTGCCCCCCCCCCTCCGGTGCGTTGGCAACACACTACGTAAGGTCACGTAGTATTAGGATTAAGTTTTTATTAGATTTAAGTATGTTAAATTCAGAAATTATGTGTGCCCCAACACATTATATACTTTTATAAATACTGACAACAAAAATAATACACTCCAAAATACTCCTTAGAATGTAGATGTTCTACAGTAAAAGGAGAAAGTACATTGTTTATAAACACGCCATTAAAATTTTGTAGGGGTTTTGGAAAAAAAAAAAACAATAGCATCGAAAATACAAAATTATGAAATAGAGTAAATCCTTCGATTTGGAAGATATCTAAATGCGTTTTGTAAGGTCTTTAATAAAAGACATAATGACTATTAATCAGATTATTTAAAATTAAATGTTACTGGTCAGCCAAACATATAGTCCCAACATTAAAAAGCAATAACGGTTGGTGAAAGATAGAAGAAAGGCTACAAATTTATCTCTTGTATTTTTTTTATTATCTCATTTGTTTTTCTGTGAGAGCATTTGAGCCGATTTGTATAGAGCAAAACAAAAAAAATTAAATGAAATATTTCCTATAAAACTTTTGAAAAAAAAAGTTATAAAACTTTACTTTTGTAAAAGTTTGAACTCCAAAATGTTAATCCTAACCCATTTAACAAATAATTCATACGCCCACCCCCCACGTTCGCTCTAAATACAGATATTCCTACGCGGGGGCGGAGCTAAAATGTTGAACTAAAAGACTGAATAAGGCTGGGAGGAAGCTCGACGCTTAGGCAAAGCGCAGTCAGTGACGGGTCCTTGACAAAACAGACCAAGTTCCTCCCTAGCTGCTAAAGTATTTTCCATTAGTAGTGCTTCGTCAATGGCGAGGCAGCCATTTATCAACATTCCTCTGCAGATAGCGCTGCGTCCCCGGCTGCTGAATATGAATGGATCTGTCGGTGAGGTTCTAGTCCCGCCCATTGTGAAGGCTATAGGGTGGGAGGGAGGGGGTGAGAGAGAGGGGGTGAGAGAGAGAGAGCGAAAGAGCGAGAGAGAGAGGGTGGGAGGGTGTTTCGATGAAAATGTTCGACGAGACGTATTGTTGAGGCATCTTTTAGAGTTATGCTTCGGTGCTAGTGTTGGCAGAGCACTCTTGTATTCATTTCAACCAGATACCTTTAAAAGTGCAAATAACTTCATTGAAATAATATTTTATTTTCAGTTTATTTGAGGAAAAACTAAAAAAAAAAAATTTATTTGGGGTTTAACGTCCTTATGTTCTCTAATTCAGGGTAGGAAAAACCAATCTATTCCAGTCTAACTGGAAAATAGAGATCTGTTCCGAGGATTTGCCATAAAATAACTCGCCCAGGTGGGACTCGAATCTCGGAGATCCTCCCTAAGACACAGGAGGTTAGTGAAATACAATTATTATCCAATTTCAGCCTCTTTTTTTTAATCTAAGTCTCCTCTTCCCGTTTTAATAATTTTTTATTTTTTTTTTAAGGAAATCCACTGCGAAGGTGATGTTTACCAAGGTATCCTTCACACCCAGCTATACATACAGCATACCTCCTATATGTACGTACCAAATACCCACTACAATCTTTACAGGAGGGTATAAAAAAAAAAAAAAAAAAAAAAGTGATGTTTCCCTACAGGTTAGTAACCTATTCTAACCTTGGCTGGGGGTCAAGTTTTTCATTTTGTGAGATCGCTACTTAATGAAAAAAGTTAACACCACAGACCACATTCAAACTAGTGTCGCCCGCAGATCTCAGAACGATAGACCTATAGACCAGGGCTAATCATCTGAGCCACGGACGGCCCAATAGATTAAATAGGTAAGATAAGACCGTCGCTAATTCGAGGTGTGGGAACCTTATTATGCCACAAGGCAATCTAAGGCGATATTTCACTGGTATACATATATCATTTCCTTGAAATATGTATGTATGTAATAAAGGAATATAATAATAAAGGAGGCTACAAAAAAAAGAGGTTTAGGAAGCCTGTTCTTCTATTATTTTTGGTATTACGACCTCCTTTTGAGATATTTTGACATGCATACATCGACCAATACTCGCTGGAAATGAATGTTTTAAAGGCAAGAATAGTAAGCCTACCCTAGGGTTAGAAAGTAGGGTCTCGCGCCGACTTCTAATTTTAGCAAAGTTTTCAATTTTGTTCGATATAACTAATTGTTTGACGTAAGTCTCCTCATCCAGTTTTAATAATGTATTAAAGGTAACCCTGGAGTTAATTAAATAATTAATAAACTAATTTAAAATAAATATGATTTTATTTTTTCCCCCAAATTCCTCCAGAATCCAATCCTTACAGTCCAAAATCCTTCGTAAAATCCTTAATGCTCCTTACTTTGTCACAAATCAAGTCATCCATCAGGACCTCAATATTCCATATGTTGCCGATTTGGCCAGAACCAGATACCGTTCCTTCCATAATAAACTTCTCAACCACCCAAATCCACTTGTTTCTAACCTGGCTTCTCCTTCATTACCTAATAATCCTCCTAGGCGTCTGAAAAGAAGATGGCCTCGAGATCTTCTCCTCTAGAAATGTTTTTGGAGTTCTATCAATGGGAAGATTCTCCACATGTTTTTATCATGTCACTATGTCACCTACAGCAAATTTACTTGTTGTATATATGTGTATACAGTTGTAAATATCAATAAATAAATTATTAAAAAAAAAAAAAAAAAAAAATTCCCCCTAATAGGTAAATTTCTGTACCGAATTGAACTCGATTTGTTTTCCTTTATTTCTGAAAGTAGTAAAGTAAAAAAAAAAAAAAAACCTTATTCTTTGACGAAATGAGTGATTTGTAAACTAGAGTTAAGGAGTTTATTATTAAAGGATTGATACCTTGTTCGGGCTAGATAGGGCACATATGCAACATTATGGTCCTAATGAATTATTTCTTTTTGTGGCAAAGTAAGGAGCATTGAAGATTGCTATTGCTGAAACGTTACAGTAACGTAAACGATAAAACCGTGATAAGAATGTACAAAAAAAGTTAATACTGGAAGATTATTGATTGACCGTGTGTATAGATGAATGGAATATGGTCCGAGTGCGGTCAAAAAAACTCAAATAGTAGATAATTATACTATTTTATTGACCCAACGTTTCGCCCCACGTTGCACCAACGGTCACTTTATTTTTGACTGCCGTCAAAACAGGCATGCATTCTGTCTCATCATTTGATTTGTGTTATTTTTTTTTTCTTTTTACATCTCTTTATTTGTATTTTCTTTAATATTTCTTCTCTTATCTATCTGTTACTATTACCCCTTTCATTTACTATTAACAACCTTTAATTTTTCTTATTATATCTTACTTTCTTACATTTTATACCCCTGTTTTTTACACTTATGTTTTTTTCTCTTTTTTTCCTTTTGTAACTATGTGTTTGTATATTTTTTAGCCCTGACGAAGCCCTGCAACGTGGGGCGAAACGTTAGCTCAATAAAATAGTATAATTATCTACTATTTAAGTTTTTTTGACCGTACCCGGACCATATTCCATTAATTCAAAAAACGTTAATACTATACAATTGTGGGATTAGTGTGGATCATAAGTTTTTTTCTTGGACGTTTTTATTGATATAAGGTTATTTATTTATTTATTCCTATTATATTTATAATTATGTTATATTACATTATTCCTATTATATTTGAAGATTATTGACTCTTAATAAGATATATCAAAACCTGGTTAAACCAGTTAGTTGAATTCATCGGAATAATATACATTGATCAATATAGGAATGAAGAGAAGAGATACATTGGATCGGAGATGAGATATATTTTATAGTAGACTGGAAGTGATTGGACCTATTGTAGAGAACTGGAACCCCGGCTGTAGGGTCGAGGTGCCTCAGAGTATTCCCACTGTTGTGAATAAAGTCCTTCCTTTCAGGACCTCTCCCCTTTCCGCTGCCAGGAATCTTTGCAAAGCCCTGGATGTCTCCTCAATATTTCTATAAAAGGCTCTGCCACCAGTGTCGGAATTCACTCTTCCTCAGCGTCATTCTAAGCTATGCCTAAATAATATATAGTTCCACCAGTTGGAAATTGTATATATGTATTTCCTTTTTTTTTATTTATTGGTGTTGACAATATTATTAAATAAAAAAATACACCCAGTATATTTTCTGAATAATAGTGCAATGACATGATATCCAAATATTAGGTTTAAAAAGACAATCATGATTTGGACAATTATACAAACTAATAGAAAATCACAGCACGCAAAAAAATTATTACTTTAGTAGACAATGCTAAAACCAGTCTAGACTTATTAACTAAAACTGTGAGGGAGAGCTAAAAACCCTAACATCAAACATTGGATTTTACGAAGAACTTTCGATTGTGAGGATAGATATGAGAGGAACTAATGAAGCTCCAAAGCCAAGCTCTAGACATTCAAATAGGCTTTATTATAATCAGTCCTGTATGTTTTTTATTTATAATGGTAAGAAGATAGACCGTTGATAATATATATGAGAAGATGGTTTAGGTGAGGGGGGAGGTGCGGTCAGCATATAACACAAAGAAGTTTAAAAACTTATTTAATAGTGCTATAAATAAGTAACAGAGAATATAAAAAAGTTATAGCCACTATAAATAAATAATAGGTGCTTTAAAATTATTTTTTTTAACTTATTTGTGTTATTCTCTGATCGCAGCCCCAACCAACTTCTCCTTATATTTATTTATTTATATATGGATTCATTCTACCTCAACCCTAAGGGCCATTGGTGGATCCAATAACAACCATTATACATACATACATATACATACGAAGTGATCAAAATAAATGAAGAAAATTAAACAAGAAAGAAATGAAACAAATGATAATAAAATTATATAAGATTAAACCATAAAACCTTTATTTTTATTTATTTAATGATATTTATTACAACTGTATTAATATAAAAATGCATCCAGTAAATTTAATCTGTCTAATATGCTATGATCAATAAAAAAGTGATATGTGTGATTATCAATTGCGTTATGAAAAGTATTTATAATATTTTATACTTTTTAATTTTAAACCTTCCTTCACTCCTAGTGTGCCGTTTTGGAAAAGTAAATTGTACATTTCGTATTGGAATTCAAATTGTTCAAAATGATATTGACAACTATATTTACATAAAAATATATCTAGTAAATTTAATGTAAGATCGTAATGGAGTGATGCAGGGCATGTAAAGAATGCTACCCATTGGTAGCACTCTAATAATATTTCTACATTAGGAGTTCTCGAGGCCATCTTCTTTTAGGCGCCTCGGAGGACAGTCAGGAATGTAAGAGGAAGCAATATCACAAGGTATTGTCTAATGATAATAAATTGGAATAAACAATAAATTTAGAAAATAATAGGTGTATTCATATTCTTTAGTTTAACATTTTAAAGTTGGATAGCGGAAAAATATTTCCATCTTTTAGCATGTTAAGACGATGTAGCATTTTACATAGTTAAGAGTCTGTTCAGTGTTCAAAAATGGAGAATGACGTCACCCAACAAGCTTGAAAGCAACAAGCTTGCAGTTGTATTTTTTCTTAAAGTAAATAAAACAAATGAAAAGGAAACGATTAAAATAAAACATTTCATATCAATACCTTAAGTCATAAAGTAACTATCAAATCCCCTTTACCCTTCGTCGTAAACCTACCCACTGCCCTACAGTTTCATTTAATAATGTTACTCTTACCCCTGTCGAACAGATCCGCTACCTAGGACTACATTTGTTCAAACGATTAACCTGAAATCCTCACACCAGACTGAAAAGACAGGAAACTGCACGTCAATTTTGACTATTACAGCACTTACTAGAAAAACGGTCTAAACTTCCAACACATTACAAAAGACTGAACTTTGATGTTGAACTTTGAGGCTTAGTGGAGCCTTCAACCTTCAAATTCCTCTCGTATCCAATCCTTACAATCCATGGAATATGGAGTTGAGCTTTGGGGCTCTACTAAACCTTAGAATTTCTCTCATATCCAAAATCCTTCGTAAAATTCTCAATGCTCCTTACTTTGTTACAAATAAAATTATACATAAAGATCTTAATGTTTCCCATGTAACCGATCTAGACCAAACCAGATATCACTCCTTCCATTATAAACTCCCTAAACACTCAAACCTCCTAGTTTTTAACCTTATATCCTCTTCTATTTCTGACAATCCTCCGAGGTGCCTGAAAAGAATATGACCACGAGACCTGCTAATGTAGAATTTCATTATAGTGGTACCAATGGGGAGTTTCTCAATACGGCTGTAACACTGCATTTTAACTAAGAATGTATTATATAATATACAGTTTTTATTTTAGCAGTAATATACAATTTATGTAGTAACTACTGCTACTTTACTATTATACTAATAAACTAGTAAGACCAATTGATATGTTTAAACAAATTTACAAGTTTTAAAAGAAAAGAAAAAACATCAAATGCACAGAAAATATAAATGGAAAGGCAACAAAAAAAATAAATCATTTAACGCATCATAAAATATCTGTTGATAATAATAAAATAAACACAACAAAGTAAAATAAGGATAATTACCAAAAAGAACAACAATGATTAATACACTCACAAAATATATCCAAAACCAATTAGATATCGATATTAAAGATCAATTAATGAGTCGATAAGTACCGCGATATCGATAGGGGTAATAGGGAGCAGCAGGTGGTCCTTATCGGATTGCGGCGCGATTAGAGATGACTGATGTTCTGTCTCTAACGGCCGAATAGCAAGGAGCTTATCTTGGCCTCTGTCTGTCACATCATATAATATTATATTTTATTATATATTTATAATATTAATACATGTTTACTAATTACATTAAAATAATAAAATTGGTGGAAAGTTTTCCACTCAATTTATTTTAAGTGATTTTATTTAGAATAACAGTTGCATATATTAAACCATTTTGTGTTTTACTATTTTAGATTTATGACATAGACATATAACTTAGCAAATTTTAGGTATATATATGGATGTATGAATGTGCACATATTTTCAGAACACTTCTGAGACAAAGAGATGGATTCTCACCAATACTGTTCATCTAAGTCCCAGAAAAAGTAATTATAAGAACCTCACGCGAAAATGGTGGGGGTGTACGTTGGAATGAAACATAAAACCTAAAGTATGCTAAATGCAATAGCAGAAGCACTTAACTTCTGTTTGTCTTTGAACCACACCCATATTACAATAATTACAGATTTATCAAGCTCGCTAAAAGGTTTAGATTGTATGTATCCAGAGCATCCGAAAATTTCCCGCATCCATTTTCACTTAAAAACTCTACACAATATGGGTATGTTAGTTACATTTATATGGGTTCCAAGCCATGTAGGAATCGCAGGGAACGAACTAGTCAATCACGCTGCAAGAGAACCACTCGCGCTTCCTGGACGGGGTAAAGCAATTTTAACTCCGTCAGAGATGAGCAGGCCTCTTGTAAAGGAAGTCAAAGATAAATGGCAATCTTTGTGGAACGAAAGGCCAATGAATAAATTAAAAATTATTAAAAAGGATGTCAAGCCCTGGGGTACCTCCAGTCGCAAATGCCGTAGAGAGGAGGTTGTACTGACCAAGCTGATAATGGGTCACACGAGGCTCACCCACTCCTAACTTATGTCAAAAGAAACGCCTCCTAACAATAATCCATATTTTCCAACGATGTTCATATATCACACATCACCTCAATAGCTTAGGACTAAGCCAAGATATCTCAAAAACCCTTAGAGACGATGATAAAGCAATACAATTGGTGTTTCAGTTTTTATAATCACAAAATATATCTTGATCGGAAGGGAAAAAATAAAATAAATAATAATAATAATAAAATAATAATTAATCAAATTAAAAAATAAATAAAATTTAAGGAGTATTAGCAAAATTAAATAAAATATAGATGGTGTTGATGACCAATGAAGTTTGGCGCCACTAAACAAAAACAAACAAACAAAACCTAGAGTATACAGACAACATTGTGATCCTAGGAAGCAACCGAGATGACATGGAAAGACTTGCAAAGACTAATAGGAAAACTAGAGGAAATGAAGGTATAACAAAGTATATGATTGTAAGCCAAAAACTCCACCTCAAAGACATGGTGTGAGTGGATGGCAAATCCTGAAAAATCTCTGAATATCTAAAGCTCATAAATTCAGCTCTGAAAAACGGTTGCAACCGTATTACCTGGGCTCTAACACCCTAGAAAGCAGACTTCAGAGATTTGAAAGGAAACTCCTCCATACAATTACAGAAGCGATCTAGGATCAGAGCCGTGGACACATGGAAGAGAAGAATTAACAGTAAACAGCTTGCAGAGACTGGTCATTCAATATATCATTATATGAAGGCAAGGAGATTAATATGGGAGGAGAAAAGTAATGAACCAACTTCTTAAACAAGAAATAATGATATAATATATTAATGAACTAATATTCTGCCATTTTATTTCCGTAAACATGAAAAGGGACTTCAATCAAGTTCTGAACACCCAGTGTATTTAGTCTTCTTCACTGACATGATGTTTTAAAGAAATATAATTTTGTTTTTAATTGCTTCACGTGTTTTATTTAAATACATAAGTTATATTTATAAGTATATGTAAACATGTTACTAAATGTTGCATCTAAACACACTCATACATATATCACTGCTTGACTTAAATAGTGGCATATTTCAAGAAAAAATGTTTTATTTTATTTTGATGGATTTAAAATATAATACCATTAACGGAGTGTAACTACTGGTAGAGTTGGGCAAAAATTAGCTATGGTAATAATATGGTAATAAACTAATGGCTAATATTGCCATAAATATGATATTTATTTACCATTTATCAACAGTTCATTCATGAATAACAGTCGTATCCATGGCAATTTTTTAAAAATGTTTTTATTGATAGATATTACAATCTGCCACACCGTTGTGGGCAAAAGGTAATAGTGATGAATGATCACAATCTTACTAAAATAAAATAAAATAAGAATGAAAAATAAATAATTAAATGAAAAGAGAAGTACATAAAAATAAATAAAATCTCGAACTATGAGCATGAAAAAAAAAAAAAATAAAAGTTGATTTTGAAAATACCTCAATACTAGCCTCTGTCCCTAACCACGACAAACCATTACTTTCCGAAAGCATTTTTATGCAATTAGAAGCTTCCCCAGTCAATCACAAAACAGACAAATAAAACCTATCCCTAGCCTCTTCCCAAATAATTTATTTTATTTTTTTTTATCTATCATTATTAATTTTGATTCTATTTTTTTAATATTTTGTATTTTGTTTTTTATTCTTATTTATTTGTATTCATAATTTTTTGACCTTTAGTTTCCATAATTTTACATGTCACTGGTTTTATGTTTTTTGTAATCTGTAACTTGACTTCTATTTTTATCATTGGTATTTCATATCAACTGTTTTGTCATATCGGTCTTTCTTGACAGTTACGTCTCTACCGAATCCTTTGTCTGTTCGTAGCCCACTCTGGCGAGCCTTTCTAAAAACCAATCAGTTTTAGGCCTACCTTCTACGCTATAACGTGAGTCTCCTTTCTCGTTCTCATATTTCTTACATTATTCATTTCCCATTCTCCATATTCTACATTTTT
>NW_027114717.1:840966-844833 GCF_000696795.3 Halyomorpha halys | reverse complement strand
TATAGATATATAAGTTAATACTCACGCTGTAATTCAGATATAAGCCACTCACTATTTTTCATTGTCTGCCATATTGTTCAATTTTAAGATTCATTTTTTTTTTCCAGTTTTTTAGACATTACTTGCATATCTTATATTAGACATATCTTCTTACCTACTTGATATTATATTTCATCTTTCACTGTTTTCAATCTACTACCATCTAATTCCACGATTATCAATCAATTTATTTTTATTTTTTTTACTATTTAATTATCGGTTATCAATTTTTTATCATTTATGATTCAATTCAATATTTTGTATAATTCCAAATTTGTTTGTATATTATTCCATTTCAATTTTGTTTCTCTAAATGTTATTGTTATCTCTTTTGTTCTATAGCCCTGATGAAGACCTGAAACTCAGGTCGAAAGGTTGGCTTAAAATAAATAAATATGGTTTTGTTTATTTATGTTGTTCTTTGCTGACCGTACCCCCCGATAAACTTCTCCAATCCTAAAAATAAAAGAAATTCTAGTCACATATATTTTATTAAATTTACAGTTATAGCTATTATTTTCTACTAAAGCTAATTTTTGCTATCTCTGACTACTGAGGTTCATCTTCAGACAATATCGCAACTACTAGGGTTGTCGAAAATTAACAACAGACTACGCTACAACTTTTGATCATTGACAATGTGGCACTATCTAAGAAAATCTGCGATATACTTGTATGTATGTATATATATTTGTATATAAGTTATGGTGTGATTGGGCATACTATTGGTTTTAATCCTAACTTCCACTATAAAGAAATATAGGAATTGTATATAAGGAGAATTAAGAATGACAATAAAGTAGTATTAATTCTGCAGTCGTGTGAGTTTGTTCTCTGCCCCTTTTCTTATATTTTTTAGTTTTCGGAGTTAGTTGTATATATGACCAGAAATATTACAAGTTCCTTTTTTTTTTTTTTAAACACTGTGTCAGTCATTTCAAGTTATGTTATTCCACCCCTGTTATCTTTCACTAACGGCTCCTCCTTCAGGAATGAAAATTTTCTGTTGATTAAGAAGAACAAATTTTTGATGAGTCATTAAGAAGAGGAAACAGAGAAACTGCTAACTCTAATGAAACCGCCTGACTGAGGCCGAGAAGTCAAACAAAAGAGAAGATATAACTGTCGTGAGAGCGTAGCATTTTTGTCTGATAGCGAGTGAACTTTGCCAATATAGGCCGTCTTGTTATTTCCGTTTGGGATTGTTAGAGGGGGCCAGTTGCTACATTTAGCTCTGGCGAAAGATAAACAGAAAGCCGCCTTCATTTGTGGGGGGGGGACCTTTTTGATGGCCAGAATTGAGTATTAGTCAGCTGTGCCAATTCGTTCGAATCTCGACTCGGTGCCAACCAGTTATGTACTTTTACAAACTATCGATTATTCTAGATTAGGATTTGTTTACATTCCAATTAATATATATGTATTATGTTATATATCGGCCGGAGTGCCGAGGGCCATCTGTCTGGGGAGATAATATATGTAATTATTTGATCTATAGGGATTAAGTATAGTGAATAGATAAGGTTAGAATATCAATATGTCATAAATACATAATATATATTATATCTAATAATATAGATATAACAGTTATATAACTAAGGAATAAAAGTTACATGTCAATATCTGATCTTAGTCTAGAGGAACTATGGACCGGGGTTATACAGAGTTATGTGGGGAGGATACATTTAGGAGATCCTCTCTAGAATTTTCTATCTTTTTGATAAGATTGAAATTTGATTCTGGATTATTTTAAACTATTTATAAGTTAAGTTACATTGAGAAGAGACTTAATTAAAAAAAGTAAAAGGTAGATAGAAGAACACTCTGTGAACGTATACATACATGAAATATATACATCTTGATCAGCTGATCCAGTTGGCCTTTGTCAGCTGATGTTTCACTGAGGCCGTAACTCCCCCCCCCACCAGCTTACGAACAGTCCTCGAAAACTTATATTGTACAATAAAATAAAATTAAAAAAAAAAACTATTTGCAATAACCTATGAACAATAAGCAATAGCTGAACAGTCCTCGTAACCCTATCTTGTACAGTAGAATGACAAGACAAATATTCAAAATAAATACACGAGTAAAAATAAAAATAAACTTATGCCTACACTATAAACAAAAAAGAGAAAAAGAAAAATATACAACCTCTAAATATAATTAACATTAAGAAAAACACATTCAAATTCTTGCCCGAAGTGAGTGCTTATAACACATTCCCATGAATCAATACGATAATAAAAAAAAAAAGAGAGTACTTCTGTACAATTGTATCCTTAAGTAGTGATAAGAGGACATTCCAGGTAAAGGGCATTTTTCAAAGTATAAAGGTAAGTTTGTTTAAGAAATTTTGTCTCAACAAACCCGCTATACCAACACATATATTATTAATTAAAGTTCACTCACAGAAAAGGTATTTCAATGTTTTTCGCCTTACTCTCCGGACACTGCGGAATAGCCAGTAACGAACTGGGAGATCCGGCAGCGAAGGTATCAATTTCTTAAGGTATTAACTTCTTGTCCTCATTAAGCAGAGAATTAAATTGTAATGCAAATAGATGTTGGAAAATGTTTCTGATAAAGAATTAGGAGAAATTAAGTGACATCTTCCCGTAGACGTCTTTGACTAAATATACGCGAGGAGAGGTGATTTGGGCAGGCCTTAGAATAGGTCTTACGCGCCTGACCCACGGTTATCTTATGGCCCCCAATTCGCATCTTGTATGCGAGACCTACGAAGCACAACACAATTTGACTGACTGCCGCGCATACGACTCCCTCAAATCTTTATATTTTTTACTAGCAGAACCCTAATCCATTTTGCAGGATAACAAGTAGAATGTACATAAACTTTTTGAGTTTCTCAATCACTACAAACTTTACAATAAAATTTACCGCAGTTTCCCATGTTGCAATGGTTGTAAATTTTAATACAATAGTAGCCAAGAATACAGACTCTTGCCTCAGTTCAGTGTGTGGTCGACACCTGCAATTAGGTGTCTATCCTTATCGAATCTTAACATTAAGACTATATAATTGCCCCTAAGTGTTTAATATCTTAAAAAAATATATATTTAAAAAAATGTAAGTGTGATCATAAAGTTATTCAGATTATATATTTGATAAAGAAGAAAGTATAATTTTTAACCATCAATCTATTTATTAGTCGAAATTTTCAAAAATAACTTTACACCAAAAATTAGGACTATTTTGTTCAAGTCAATCAGTCCTCATTTGTGCTCCAAAGTCTTCCAATATTTTTAATTTTTCAATATTCTTTAAATAAAATAGTGATTCCAAATCAAATTTAAAAAATATATAACGGTCCAAACTTCCAATCCATTACAAAAGACCGATCTACATGACTATTATAAGGCCAATCTGGACATACTCCACTATACCATCTAATTCCTCTCGAATCCAATCCTTACAGTTCAAATTCCTTCGTAAAATCCTTAATGCTCTTTACTTTGTCACAAATCAAATCATCCATCAGGACCTCAATGTCCCCTATGTTGCCGATTTGGACAGAACCAACTACCAATCCTTCCAAAATAAACTTCTCAACCACCCAAGCCAACTCTTTTCTAGCCTGGCTTCTCCTTCACTACCTAATAATCCTCCTAGGCGTCTGAAAAGAAGATGGTCTCGAGATATTCTCGTTTAGAAATGTTTTTGGAGTTTTATCAATGGGCAGTTTCTCCACATGTTTGTATTATGTCATAATATCACTTACAGCAAATTTACTTGATGAGTATATATGTATACAGTTGTATATAACAATAAATAAATTATATATATATATATATATATATAAGCGTA
>NW_027114717.1:837183-840766 GCF_000696795.3 Halyomorpha halys | reverse complement strand
TGAATAAATTATATGATTCCACTTAAGTAAATGAATTTTTCATATGATCACATATGTCGGTGTAGTACCTTATATTTTATCATGTCGCGTATCATATATTCGATCCTTTAAAACGTTTTTACTTATCTCCAGTTTCATTAATTATAAAACCTGAATATTAAGTGTTTTCAATGCTAAAGGCCTAAGCCACTACTATTCTGAGATTATGAGTAAGATTAATATGTAGGTAATTTAAGATTCTGAATAACATTTTTTTCAAATATTTAATAAATTATCAATAAGATCGAAAAAATTTTAAATATGATTCATCTCATATTTCTTTATGGTTCAATTTCTTTATTTATATTTATATGAATAATGATGAGTTTTTAATTAATGTAAATTTAGAATTTAAAAAAAAGGTATTAATTAAATTAAGGACTATAAATAGGTAATAACATAGTCCTAACCTACTGAAGGTAGCTTTTTTTGTTAATAGTGACATTCAGTTTATTTTTTCAAAGAAGAAAATGTTATAAAATTAATATTAATCAATTAAAATTATATATTTTAGTAATAAGATGGTTATTTTATTCAAATTTTAAAGGAGACTGTTATTATATCAATTTTATAACTTTTTTTTTTAATATAAGTTGATTATAAGGTATGTTATAATAAATATTTGTTAGTTATGCCTGAGTTAAATTATATGTTAATCATATGAGAGTTCTGGATCAATAGTTAATAAATCTCTAACAATTAATAAAAATATATTATATAAGAAACACTACCAATTGTGTTTGGCCAGAACCAGATACCAATCCTTCTATAATAAACTTCCCAACCACCCAAACCAACTCTTTTCTAACCTGGCTTCTCTTTCACTACCTAATAACTCCTCCTAGGCGTCTGAAAAGAAGATGGCCTCGAGATCTTCTTTCCTTTAGAAATGTTTTTGGAGTTTTATCAATGGGCAGTTTCTCCACATGTTTGTATCATGTCATAATATCACTTACAGCAAATTTACTTGATGAGTATATATGTATACAGTTGTAAATAACAATAAATAAATTATTAAAAAAGTATATATATAAGAGTAATTCGGATTTATTTTGATCTATTTAATTTTTGTTATTAGTGACATTCAGTTTATTTTTTTAAAGAAGAAAATGTTATAAAATTAATATTAATCAATTAAAATTATATATTTTAGTAATAAGATGGTTATTTTATTCAAATTTTAAAGGAGACATTATATCAATTTTATAACTTCTTTTTTTTAATATAAGTTGATTATAAGGTATCTTATAATAAATATTTGTTAGTTATGCCTGAGTTGAATTATATGATAATCATATGAGAGTTCTGGATCAATAGAATCTGTGTTTTTATTATAGTTAATAAATCTCTAACAATTAATAAAAATATATTATATAAGAAACACTACAGTATGAAACACATTTTGAAAAGTCAACTACCTGCTGGATTAAAAGGAAAGGTATTGTAGTGTACTGGTAGGTTTATAAAGTTTTCAGAAATGGTTGGTAATAGTGAAAAATGGGAGAGGACACTACTACAATTTTCAAGAAGTATGATGAATATCGAAATAAAAGACAACAGAAAAGTATAGTCTACAACGAAAGTGAAAAGTCTAACAAAGGAAGCACATCAACTGAAATGGAGGTGAGCCGAAAATGTTGCCAGACTTGATGCAAGAAGATGGTTCAAAATTGCAACAGAGAGAACAAAAAAGAAGGAAAAGAATACCAATAACAAGATGAGATGTTTAGTTACATTTACTATAAAGTAGTTTATAACGTTTATCTTTGTAGGAGTAGCAGTTTTTATTATATTTGACAAAATAAACTCAAAAATGCTATTTATAGTTGTTCGCATTAAATGTTGGATTTTTAAAAATGTATCTCTAGACCCATAAGACGCACATATGTCTGCCAACATTCAAAATAAAGGAAATTTAACTAACTATAAAGTAGTTTATGACACTTATCTTCGTAAGGATAGTAGTTTTTATGATATTCACACATGAATATAAATTTGGCAAATGAAAATTTGTCCGATCAACTATAAATCAATTTATTTTAGCAAATTGTAATTTGCTAAATTGTAACATGTAAACTATTACTCCTATGAAAATAAACGTCATAAGTTACTTTATAGCTCATTAAACTAGATTAATTTGAGTGCTAATAGGCATCTGTACGTCAAATAATTTTCGAGATATATATTTTTCAAGATAAATTCACTAACTAACAACTATTTAACGTAAAGAACTCTATTAGGGATCATATTTTAGAAAATTTGCTCTTCATTAAATGACGTTCTCTTAGGTTCTTGTGTTGTTGCTACTCTTTAAGATAAAGAGCTCCGGATGAAAAATTAGTTGTTTTTTTTATCGTTTTGAAACAGCCGCCATTTTTTATTCCCTCTCCTTATATTTGGCATACTCATCAATTTTGACTAGTAATTATACATAGTTTTCATTTAAGTAATAAAAAATTGGGGTGAGATAACTGCCTCTTGGACTCTAGTAGTAGAAGAGTGGAAGGTTAATGGGCTACTGTGTCTAGCAATGGGGAACTATGGAGTAAAGTAATTAGGAACCTATTGTAAGCTATAATTTATATTTAAGTTTTCACATACAACATAGAAAATATTTTATTTGATTATATTTTAGAAAATTACTAATATTAAATTAATGTAAAAAATTAATCAATGAAGTTGAGTAAATGTTTGTTATTTCTTCACGTTTATAGACTGGACTCTTATCTCTCAAGAGAGAGGTTTTTAGTTCTATAAAGAATGTAAATAAAACTATTATTATTATATGAGAAACCTATTTACTAGTTATATCACCAAAATAAGGAGAATATTTTATATAACATGAGTAACAATAAAGACTAGCTATGAGGTTCAAAATGGCTACCTGAAAGACGCCTTCCCCACAGCTCTCATCCAATAAAGAATGACGTTCATTTCATCAGGAACCTTATAGACAACTCCTGCCAACGCCGTCTTGATTTTAGAAGGAAAATCTTTTTCTTGTTCCGCGGTTTCCGTCCATTGATTTCCCGCTTTAAGTATTCATAACGGCGGAAGATGGGTCTCTGCAGGATAAGTGCCTTTTGAAAAAGGAGAAAAAAATGTTGGACCAGATAAAGTGTTAAAGAGAAAAAGGAAAGTTTCAGGATCAAGATCTTGAAAGTCACGTTTTAATTTCAAGTTGAATCAATCTTTAATATCTAAGAAGGACGGTAAATTAGTATAAGTCACAAAATGGCCGAAATAGGTCTAGTATTTGACAAAATGTAGACTATTTTAAAATCTGACATATAAATTTTAGACAGTTACTATATTCTACTTTAAAAAAAAAAAAGTGTTTTTATTTATTTATTTTTTATAAACAATATTATTTTGGTTGTTTGTTTTTTAAGTTTTTTTAAAATATTTATTTACTGCTATTTACAACTGTACATTATAATACATTTAGTAAATCTGATCTAAGTTAAATTGGAGTGTTACAGGTGTAGAGAAACTACCCGTTGGTAGCACTCTAATGACATTTTACATTAGCTGGATGCGCTGG
>NW_027114717.1:830353-836905 GCF_000696795.3 Halyomorpha halys | reverse complement strand
ATTTTATTTTATTTTTATTTTAGTAAGTATGAGATCATTCATCAATATTACCTATTGCCCACAACTGTGTGGCAGATTGTAATATCTATCAATAAATAAAACTATCAAATCAATCGTTTGTCCAAATGTAGTCCAAGGTAACGGATCTGTTCGACAGGGGTAAGAGTAACATGAATGAAACTGAAATGAAACTGTAGGGCAGTCGGTAGGTTTACGACCTATAAAAGGTGATTTGATGGGATTTGTTGGAATTTATCTTAATCCTTCAATTACGACACCAATCTTCGAGGGCTGTAATATGGGATTGGAAATTTTGGGATACAATTAAAGGGTTATTATTAACAGCGAGCATACATGTGCCATCGGCATACGTGGTGAGGATAGTAATAGGATTGGTTGGAATGTCAGCTGTATAGATGGTGTAGCTTTTGAAGTTGAATTTATTTCTTACTATTAAATATAAATCAATATGGAAAATGTCATTTTCAACTACGTTAAGCCCAGTTATTTTAATATAAAATTATGTGTATTAACAGAGACATGACGACCGTGCGCGTTGGGGCGAACTCTGTGACTTCTATTCCTATTTTTAACAGTCAATATTTTCTTTTTAGCGGTCCCTCTTAACAATCGTTTATTTTTTGCAAGTTTTTTTTTTCAAACAAATCAAAATTAAATAAAGATTTTTTAAAAAATCGTCATTTAACTCTGTCCAATGAGAATGAGACCTAACTGATATATGAAAATCATTTAATTGTACATTAACATGCCACGTTTCACAAAAATCGTTAGAGCTGTTTGGTAATCGGGGAAAAAAGATAGAAATCTAAAATATATTGAAAAATCGATTCTGTAAAGTAATACTTATATACACAGGACTTCGATTATTTACGGAAACGTGTTTTCGATCTTAAAAAAAAGCTTTCCTTCTTATCTCCTTAAGTATATCATTTAATCCTTTCATAATTAATATTTTCCATTTTCTATCATTAGTAACATTGAAGAAAAATGGTTAATAATTTCAACAAAACAAATTTAAGGTACTTTATAAGAAGCCGTTTTGAAAATTCTTAATGTGCAAGTATCAAGGAATTTATTGACATAATGAGTTTAATAAAAATCACTTTAGCTGTATACCAACCTTAGTTTCAATTTCGAATGACTTTTCGTTTTTGAGCTTGGCTGTTCACACTCACACATCATCTTGCGAGACTTGGTTATTTGTCCTCAGGGGTCCTCAAAACATTTTTATATCTCGGAAATTTGAATTCGAAATTTTTTATGATCTCAATGTTTCTCCATTACTCCATATATAGGCAAATGAGAGTAATAACAAAGAGGTTAATGGTGTTCATAAGGTCTTTGGGATTGAAATATATAAATATTTCGGAGGACAAATCAAATAGATTTTTTATGTGTTTTACAAGTTGTAAAATGCTTAAACTTGTTAAATTCTTTCCTAAGATACTACTTCGATACTCCCTTCCCCTCTTGTCGTATTCATCATGTTTATAATTTATAATTTTAATATGGAATTAGATAAAGTTGATATTGAGCTATCTATAAACACCAAATCGCGCGATCTCTGAAAATATCATATATTGGGAATAACGTTAGTAGGTGTTAATAGATATTATGGATTTATCATAGGCAAAAGACTCACCTGGAACCAACATGCTATGTAGACTTAAAAGACAAGAACTCAACAGACGATTCAGCCAACTGTACCGACTGCTCAGCAGTACCTCTCATCTCTCAATAACAGATAAACTTCTAATTTATAAGACTATACTAAGACCTATCTGGACTTGAACTTTGGGGAACAGCGAAACCGTTTCACACCAAATGTATCCAATCCAAAATCCTTAGAACTATAGTCAATGCACATTATTACGTTTCCAACCGAACACTACAGTATGACCTTCGTATCCTTTTTATCTTTGACAGAAAAATTACATATAAACCTTTGTAATCCTACTAATCCTTTGGTTCGATCCTTATCCAGTTTCACACATCCCTACAATCCATCTCGAAGGTTAAAACGGCAATGGCCTGGAGACTTATTGTAAAACTCTCTAGTTGAGTGTTTGCGGCTTTAGCGCACTTGCTCAGCCTCCACTGGCTCATTACCAGTGATACGGCGAGAGCAATGCGCCGGAATCTTATGACCTCTGCTCCACAATACAGGCGGGCAGAATGTTCCTTGATCCAAAACGAGTAATACGTGACGAAAATTTTTATTCTGAGTGCTTTTTTTTTTCTTTAAGAATAGGAATTGAGAAATCATAAATTATATAATACAGAATCGTCCTATTTTGATGTACAACTAGAATGTACTGACAAGTTTATCAAACTGTTGTGGCTTTATTAAAGACACCTTACCGCTGAAATAATTCACTAAATAATGCATGACTCAGTGCATAACGAATGAGTTAGGCAATTTCTGGAAATGGAATCTAATTTAAAAAAGTACATCCCTCTACTGGATAAGACAATATTTTTTTATTCCATAACTTTCAATGCCGCTCTTACCACTCTGTTTGAGCCCTTTCTTTTTTTTTTTTTTTTGCTTTATTTGTTTTATTTATTATTTTAAAAACATATTTATCAGTATATAGCTCCATTTGATTATTAATTTGTTTTAAAATGAAAGAAAACGGGTTTGGTTTTCTAGGAATACAAAATTTAGCACACTTAGCCAGCCTCCACTGGCTCATTACCAGTGAAGTGGTGAGAGGGCTGCGCTGGAATCCCAAAGAGCCTTGCAGTACCGCTAATGTGTAGGGTCTTAGAGACCACGAGAATATCATTACTTTTGCATTCTATCTTATTTATTTTATTTTTTTGCATTTCCTTCCATTCTCCCCTCACTATCTCTGCGTGCCTTTGTTTTCTTTCTTTTGTTGTTTCCCTTTCCCACAAGAACCTTAATTTCCTTCAGTCTTTTCCTATATCTTTCTCCGTCTAGACAGTCCTTCTGCGTTATTCCTAGTCTTTCCGTTTCTTTCTTCATCTGAAGAAATTTATCCAGATGTATCCTCCTGAGCTTTTGTATAGTCGGATTTTTTTGGAATATTTCCTTGTTTAGTCTTTCAGGGGCCATTCTTACCGTCTGTCCGTGGAATTTCAGTCTTCTGATCTTTATTTCTGTTTCCAGGTCCTTTACGTCTTTGTAGATTTTTTATTTATTTTTTTTTTAATTTTAGTATGAATCATTTGTCACTATTACTTAATGCCCAACAACGTCATGGTAGGTTGTAATATTTGCCAATAAAGAAAATAATAACATAAAATCAATACAAACATCTACATTGCCTTTTAGCCCTTGATGTCTGGACATTACTATGAATAAACAATGAAGTTTCAAATCAGACTGAAAACCCCACACTCTGGCTTGAGTCTACCCAAGACGATCCAAGAGATAAGTTGCGGTAAGTATCTAATCATTTTATTTAGTCAGACAGCATTAATTCTCGATATCGATATCCAAAAAATATTCGTTGGGAGAAGAATGAAACTACTCTGTTATATTTACTACATGTTGTGGTAAACGGTTTTTTTTTATTCCAGTCAGAGTGTATGATAAATTAAAAATCAACTATAATTGGTTTCTGTCAATGCAACTGACAATGGAAAGTTTATAAAAAAAAAAAAATGTTAAAAAGTTTATATTACATAACTTCTAAATGATTTTATAGTTCTAAGTATATAATTCTGAAATATATATTTTTATGACTGTAATTTTATAAAACGTTTTAATGTAGGTGAGGTAGTTGAGGGGTAGGTCCTTGCAATCTCGGAATTACAGCGGCGCTAGATCTGGCATGCGATTTAAACTTTTATTCTGTAACGTTCCGATGAAATGAAAACTTGAACCCTCCCCTCTCCTCCCACAAGGGCTGGAACACGGTGGAACCCTGTTGATACCTTCCTTAATAAGTCTGAAATGACCAGGAATGTCATAAAAAAAAAAATAGGGTTGCAGTAAAAAAATAGTTTTCAACTATTTATTATCTGACGTTTCGCCCCACTTTTTTGTTAATTATTTGAGGAACCAACCACGTATGGGTCATTATTGCCTTAATTTTCTAAATAGCGAAGGCTATTCTTGTAATTTAAAACTTTTGGGCTGTGACCCTGCAGGGGGGAAAAGTTCTTGATTCATGACTACGATTATATTGAAATGTGAAACTATTACAACATGGGGACCTGAGGTAAAATTTGATTAAATTTTATGGTAGAGCTTGGAATGATATACAAACTCAAAAAGTTTATTGATGGTATATTTGTTATCCTGCAAGATGGGATGGAGATCATCTGGTATATCATATAAAATGCTCGGCATTCAGTAAAATGTGTTTAACAGTAAAGGCCTGTTTGGCATAACCATGAGTCAGGCGCGTGTGACCTATTCGAAGGCGCGTCAAAATCACCTCCTCTTTGCACAAATTTCTAGTTGATGATATCCAAGGGGAGATGTCCCTTCTGATCTACCTTAATTTGTTATCGGAAACATTTTCCCACATGTGTCTTCATACCAATTTAATCTTCTGCTTAATGAGGGCAATGCAATCATTGACAGGTACTTCGCAGTATGGAATTCCTTCAGAAATCGCCACTTTAGCTGCTCTATCGGTCAGTTTGTAACCCGCTAATCCTTGTTTTCTAGAGACCCGGGTGAAAAACACTGCAATACCGTTTCTATTGGCGGACTGTAATGAGTATGTTTTGGTTTAGCGTTAGTTGAAAAAATATTTCTTAAGCTAAGTAGGACAGACAGAGAGACTACAGATGACCAGTTTTTGGTTTTTTGAGTGACGTTTGCCCTACTTTGTGGTGGCTTTCTATAAAGTTTTTTTTTTTTTTTTTTACCGCAACCCTGACCATATTCTTCATATTTATATTTAGTATTGTATTTTTATATTTGTGGAAAAATAGACCCAGAAAGCGGAGGGATACTGCGAAACAAAGAAATCAAAATGGTTATTTGTGATCTTTCTCTTCGTTATTGTAATTCATATAAACCACCACTAAGAATCCACTCGTTTTCAATCTCCCGTCATACAGTTGTGTGTTGTCTATTGTGCAATACTAGTTCTGGTAACCATATAATACAGTATACGTTATTAACTCAGATGTTTTATCAGTTTTTTTCTTATATTTAAAATTAAATCTGTCCCAATACAACCAATGTAGGGTCAGGGATTCAGTACTTTGTAAAGAAGTACTGTTACTAGACCAACGGTTGTGCAAGGAGGTGATTTAGTCAGAATCATGCTCGACCACCAGATTGTTACCCAATTTAAGAGATTAACCCAATTCTTATAAAATAATTTTAAATATAAAATCATAAATTTACAACTATCCAGAACCTTATTATAAAGATCGGCGCAAAATAAATTTACATTTTTTAAATATTAAATATAAAAATCTGTTAAATATTAGAGATTTATTAACTTTTAAATAACTTTTGTTATTCCCGAGAAAGGCCTGTTATTCCGAAATATTTTTTTTTTCTAATTTTCACTTCTTAATACTTTACAATATAAAAATCATATGATTTTCTGCAATTTGAAAAATAAAAATTATATTACATATTTACCTTAATTCAAGCTCTACAACGAGTAATCATTCTTACCTGCAATAGAAAAAAACATACAATTAATAAAAGAAAATAATAACAATATATTTAAAAACTAATTAATATTTTATGAATATAAATTAATACATCAATGATGAATACTAACTTTGATTAAATTATGAATCGAGTTAATATTGATAAAAGAGAAAGCAACACAAAGGATATTAATTTTTAATAATTGCAATCAACACTTAATTAAATTTTATTTATTAGTCTTTCATTCAATTATAGTTTTAATTTGAGAACTCTTATAAAATATAATAATATTTATTTAAATTTAATAGAACAATAATAAATAATAATTACAACAAATTATTGTTTAAATAAATAAATAGGTATCCATTTCAAGTCTCAACACTATTTATTATATCAACAGTCCTACGTTTCGGCCAATTCGGCCATCCTCAAAGGCAATCTTAAATATAAATTTATACCTCGCATCCAATTCTTTAAAAAACGTTCTGCATACTATTCTGCTCACGTCATTAATTACAAGTCAAATCACTCTATAAAACAATAATTTAATACGGAATTATATTAATTATTATTAAGCTTGCCTAAGCTCATGTCTAGTTATCTATTTTGTCACAATTTCATTAATTTTTAAAGCTTTTAATTTTAGATCAACATAACACTATCAACTATCACATGAACAAACCATTTTTAACCTCCCATACACTCAGGTCAAGCTTAATGAATTTATTTCAAATTGAATTTTGGTCTAAATATGTTTTTCTTTTATTCTTAAAATTAATTGTAAATAGTAACATAAAATTTTACCCATATTTTTCATAAATTTATTTAGCTTGAATTCTCTGCACAGCGTTGGTTCAAACTTCTTGTATCTGTATTAAAATTTACTGGATAATTGATTTAAACAAAAAATACTAGTCTTAATAAATTGAAATATA
>NW_027114717.1:829963-830263 GCF_000696795.3 Halyomorpha halys | reverse complement strand
AATTTAATTTCGTTATTAAATTATTATATAAACAGAATTTCTTTTAATTAATTACAATATTTATAGAAAATCGATATATTTTAGTTTTAATATTATTGAAAACTCATTCACAAAGACTTTAACATCCCATTCGTTGGAGATTTGACCCAAAACAGATATGCATCTTTTCATTCCAAACTCCTTAACCATCCTAACCCATTAATTTTTAATCTTTCATCCTTAACAATCTCTGATAATCCTCCGAGGCGTCTGAAAAGAAGATGGCCACGGGACCTTCTAATTTAAATTAATGTTTGAAGT
>NW_027114717.1:808206-829898 GCF_000696795.3 Halyomorpha halys | reverse complement strand
AAAATCAAACTGTTGCTTTCAGAAAAACAAAACCCATATATATAATATATTATCTCTAATAACCCTATATTATTACACTCAAATAAAATCTCATTTATAAATATATGTCTATAAATATATTTATACTCACGATAAGCATAGAACTAATTCTGAGTAAAATAATTGGTTAAAAAAGAGTTAACTGAGTGTGAACCATCCTAGGGACAATTTAAAGTTTAGTTAAATTGGTTAAGTCTAGTTGGCTTCCATCGAGTAGAAATTTTTAATGGGATGCAACTAGACTTCACGAAACTTGTAACTAGAAATTCTCAAAGCTTATTTGATGAACTACTCTTATAGCTTATTTCTCCCTATATGTTTCTATGTATATATTTTGTCCTTAATATAACCAATAACCAATAGCCACTAGACACTAAGTAAGTGTCAGCTCTAAGCTATTGATCCTTTGTTGGTAATAGTACAAGAGCCCAAGAGGAGAAAAACGTCAGTTATTTCAGCCCAATTTTTTATTACTTCAATGAAAACTATCTATAATTAATAGTCAAAATTGATGAGTGTGCCAAGTATAGGTAGGGGGAATAAAAAATGGCGGTAGTTTCTAAACGTTAAAAATAATTAATTTTTTATTCGGAGCTATATCTTTATCTTTACATCTACCAGCAACAACAGAAAAGAGAGCATCTTTTAAAGTAGAGTAAATTTGCTAAAATTTAAGCCCTAATAGAACTATTTACGTTCAATAGTTCTCGATATCTAGCTTTTTAAAAAGCAACATTTCATGAAAATGCTGTATGAGATGTACTGAAATATCAGTAGTTAGTGAATTTATATTGAAAAATCTATGTCTCAAAAATCATTTGACGTACAGATGTCTATTAACACTCAAATTAAGGATAGGTTAATAAGTCATAAAGTAGTTTATGACGTTTATTTTCGTAGGAGTAGTAGTTTTCATGAAATTTGCTAAAATAAATTGATTTATTATTTTTCAGACAAATTTTCATTTGCCAAATTTATATTCATATTTGAATATCATAAATACTACTCCTACGAAGATAAGTGTCATAAACTACTTCATAAAAAGTTAAAGTTCCTTTATTTTCAGTGTTGGCAGACATATGTGCATCTTGTGGGTCTAGAGATATATTTTTTCAAAAATCCAACATTTTATACGAACAACTAGAAATTAACAGTTTGTGAGTTTATTTTCTCAAATATCATAAAAACTGCTATTCCTACAAAGATAAACAATATTAAAAATTTTATAGTAAATTTAACTAGCTTTAATTTGAGTGCTGACAGAAATCTGTACGCCCTATGGTTTCTGAAATAAAGTTTTTCATAAATCAAACTTATTGTCCGAACAGCTATAAACCAATCTATTTTAGCAAATATCATGAAAATTATTATCCCAACGACGGTAAATGTCATAAACTTATTTATAGTCCATTAAACTAGCTTTAATTTGAGTGCTAATAAATATTTGTACGTTGAATGGTTATTGAGATATAGATTTCTCAAAATAAATTAACTTACTACTGATAATTCCGTACATTTTTATGAAATTTTGCTTTTTAAAAAGCTATATCTCGAGAGCTATTCGACGTAAGTAGCTCTCTTAGGGCTAATATTTCAGCTAATTTACTCTACTTTAAATAATGTTCTCTTGGATTTTCTAGTGCTGTTGATAGTTTTTAGGATATAGAGCTCTGAAAGTCAGTTATTTCACCCTATTTTTTTATTACCTTAATGAAATGTATCAGTGTACATACCTTTCCTCTTCCCTATGGAATTTCAGTCCCTCCTTAATAAGTTCGAACCACACGTAGTCTTAGGGTGTACTACTGGCAGAACACAAGGTTGTCCGATATTTACTTTCCGGTCACCGTACCAGAATTATAGAGATATAATCTCTAACGATGTAATGCCACAACTCTCCTATCCAGGGTGTGCTGAAGATTCCCCTTCACCAAAGCCCATTCCTCTGAACATACGTGTTCCAAAATCAAACTGTTGCTTTCAGAAAAACAAAACCCACTCGTCTGAACATATCGCTCGTGTTTTGTTTTTCCCATGACAACCGTAACACCTCTTGTCTACACAGATCTAGCCAGTGTTTTTAATTCACCATGACAACCGTAACACCGGCTCATTAATTGTAGTAATGATACGTATTTTTTATTAACGTAATTTACAATTAGTGTGAACTAACTGACTTTTTTTTTCTCTTCAGTGTTACCTTAATGGGATTGCACCTTTAACATTATTATAGCTTAATATTGTCGAATAAGTATCTATCCGATTTGTTTTCTATTTAGTTAAAGTAATTGTTTAATTAGTTTGACTTCAGAGTCATCAATAATATTAATGTTTCTAATATAAATCTAAATAATTTGACAAATTAAGCAGAGACCCTGTTTGGGCTAAATAGATTCAGCAGCTGGTAAATTAACAAGACAGTAGTGGGACATGGCTCATTGTTTATAATTGTAAATCATAGGAGCGAGTACAATAATTAATGGCTTCGCTGTATAACTAATCTCTAATGTATTGTACTCTCTAATTACAATTCGGGCAGTTAGCTGAGTCGATAGTGCTAATAAGCGACGCTCATGTAACTCGCGCGCTGCTGTAGTATATTGCGTTATATGAATCCTTTATTTGAGTGAGTCATAAGTCACGAGGACCGAATTTTCGGTAAACAGTAATAATTAACCAATAATTTGACATAGATATAGCAAAGGGGGCAAATATTTATTTGATTTTTGAATTACGATTTAATAGTTGACGTTGGATATAGATAAATAAAGATAAGATGGTTGGGGGTACAATCAGTGAATTACTCAAATAAGTAAAATTGTAGTATTTACAAATTACATCTTCTGGGGCAATAAAATATAATTTTTTCCAATTTCTTGAGACTGATATTTATTTACTAAATAAATCAATTGGTATCGTTTTTTAGTCTCAACACTCCTTATTATATTAATAGTCCAACGTTTCGGCCATCCTCAAGGACAATCTTAAATATAAATTTACACCTCACATCAAAAATTTAAAAATATTTTGCAGGCTATTCTGCCCAAGTCATAAATTATAAGTCATATAAACATTATAGCGATAGTGATAGTGTTGATTATTCGAAAATTAAAAGTATTAAAAATTGTTGTAGTTGGAAAAGAATAGGGTGTGTTTGCCTTATAATTAATGACTTGGGCAGAATAACCTGCAAAATATTTTTTGCAATATTTTTATTTTTGCAAATAATTTTTTTTTTTTTTAATTTTTGATGTTAGGACTACATCTCGACAAACGAGTGACATGGAATCCTCATACAAGACTAAAAAGACAAGAAACTGCTCGTAGATTCCGACCATTGCAACATTTACTAGACAAACGGTCTAAATTGCCAATCCATTACAAAAGACTGATCTACATGACTATTATAAGGCCTATCGGTACATACGGAGTTGAGCTTTGGGGCTCCACTAAACCATCAAATTCCTCCAGAATCCAATCCTTACAGTGCCAAATCCTTCGTAAAATCCTTAATGCTCCTTACTTTGTCAGAAATCAAGTCATCCATCAGGACCTCAATGTTCCATATGTTGCCGATTTGGACAGAACCAGATACCGTTCCTTCCATAAAAAACTTCTCAACCATCCAAATCCACTTGTTTCTAACCTGGCTTCTCCTTCATTACCTAATAATCCTCCAAGGCGTCTGAAAAGAAGATGTGCTCGAGATCTTCTCCTCCAGAAATGTTATTGGAGTTCTATCAGTGGGAAGATTCTCCACATGTTTTTATCATGTCACTATGTCACCTACAGCAAATTTACTTGTTGTATATATGTGTATACAGTTGTAAATAACAATAAATAAATTATTAAAAAAAAAAAAAATTGATGTGAGTTGAGAATTCATATTTGAACATTGTTCTTGAGGATGTCCGATTTGGCCGAAACGTTGGGCTGTTAATATAATAAAGAGTGTTGCGACTAAAAAACGATACCAATTGATTTATTTAATAAATAAATACCAGTCTCAAGAAATTGGGAAAAAATATATTTTATTACTCCAGAAGATGTAATTTGTAAATAAAATTTTACTTATTACAATATATACTTATATACAATTTTAAATATCGTATCCATGACAATTTCAGCTGTTCATCGAGAACTAGTTTTGCCCATGATACCTTGAATATATTCGAAATCCGTATACTAACCTCGTAAAATAAGGTTATGACGTTGTAAATAAAAAGTGTTTTAATGTTTCCAAATAATGATGTATTTGTTCCCAGCAAATGACCATATTAAAAATCATGTTAGGAATTTATAGGACAAGATAAAAGAACTGGGCGCCATTTCCTGCAGGCATTCCCCAAGGATCTGCTATAAAGAACTCCTCTTACCATTTTTTTACGATCTCTCGAAGAGTCGTTACAGCGGAGATGGCTGCATTAAGGATTCCGGAAACATGTCCTTCTTTCATGCGGATATATCGCTCCTTATGTCTGTTTTCGAGTCCATGTAGCAAAAAGAGAAGACGAAAATTTATTATAGCTGACATCAATAATTATTAATTGTAATATGATGTTATATATATATGTTTATATTTATATATTTTTTTCTTTTTCAAGGCCGCACGCGATGTACTACGGAACTACATCGTTTCTTGACGTGGTTTTCATAGGTTGGGTTCGTCACTCACACACCTATTTTTGTGAGTGCCACCCATAGGCTAACTGGTTTCACAAATGCCCAGGTGGAAGCTGTGATGTAATTTTTTTTTTTTGTGGGATTCATTTTTTACTTCCACAAAACGATTATATGGAATACTTAATGATAGAAAGCACTGCGATCCTGAAAAATTTCAAATTCTAGTTTTGAAGCACCCTAAGTCCACAAAAACCTTGTCCCCCAAAATAGTCTGTGTCTCAGTGAACTACCTAGCTCAAAAATATAAAGTCGTACAAAATTTAAATTAGATATTACATAGGCGGGTATATACCTAGTAAGTGTCAGATACATTATCAATAAAATTCCCAATAATATTTATTTTTCATATGTTTTTCGATTTTCTACAAAATTACTCCAACAATTTTGATTCATAGTTTTCTGTCTAAGCGAATGATGTACTGTAGCTATCATTATTAAAACAGGAATTACGGGCTAGTTATAATAATTATATTTATTATTTTTTTTAATTAATTTATTTTAAATTAATGAAGAAATAGAGCAGGTTCATGTACAATCCATCATCTAATGTAAAAGTGATTCGAATGTGTAGTTTCTTCACCAAATCTCAACTGTCATTAAAGATTATCTCATTTGCTTGTTGTATTTTTAAATTTCAAAAACTTCATAAAAAAATAAATAAATTAATAATAATTCGTTCATTCAATTAATATATATTTTATATAGCAGGAAGATGGTCTGTGTGCGAACAACTCAAACAGCAAATAAACTATTTATTCTGTAATATAAATAAATAAATCCCTACTTTAATATTTTTTGCTTTCAAATATAACGTAATTTATTAACCGTTTAATTACTCCACTCCAATACGGATTATCTGCTTTCCTTTATTCAGATAGGTGGATCTGCTATTTTGTTTATTATTTTCCTTTTTTCTTTACCTTTATTTTTTTCTTATTTCCGTCTTTAATACTTATTTAAGTATTTAGTGTAAACTTTATATATACTTTTTACTGTAAATCTTATATTAATGTTTTATAATTTCCTTTATTAATTTCTATATAAATGTTCGCATATTTTATATTTTTTATATGTTTACTTTTACTTCATGTTATCTATTACTTTTTTTTTATATTATTTTAGTTGTTTATATCTTTTTAAATCCTAATGAAGCCCTGCAAAGTGGAGCGATACTTTGGCTAACAATAAATAGTTTATTTACTATTTGATTTATTTTGTCGAATCAATCATTGATATTTGACAAAAGATAGTTTAACTTCAGCGGTAATGCTTATAATATCCTTCGTAAAATCCTCAATCCTCCTTATTTTGTTACTAATAAAACCATCCATAAAGACCTCAAAGTTCCATATGTAACCGATCTACCCCGATATCATTCCTTCCATTATAAACTCCCTAACCACCCAAACCCACTAGTTTCTAACTTTGCTTCCTCTTCCATTCCTGGCAATCCTCCGAGGCGACTGAAAAGAAGATGGCCACGAGACCTTATATTGTAAACTGTTTTTAGAGTTCTACTACTGGGTAATTTCTTTACATGCTGTATCATATCATTATCATTATGTCGTTATGATCAAATTTACTTTTTGTATTATTTAAACAGTTGTAAATATCAATAAATAATTTAAAAAAAAAAAAAACTTCAGGGGTAGAAATAAAACCAGATTTTTGGAAATATACTTAAGTTTAAGTTATAAGCGACTTAATAAATAAATTGTTGATTTTTTAGGCCTATGGGATTTCTGTATTTAGCCAATAGGGGCAAGTTAAAGCAGAACAAGGCCTGGTGTAATCAGTTATTCATTAATTGGAAAGTAACATCACAGGGGACTATCTGTCTCAGTTAGCATTAATAAACCTGCCTTGGATTGTTGAGTCTCTATGCAGCTCAGGGAAGTTTGGAACAGTTTGACTTATCTGTACAGGAATAACAAAAGTTACTCAAGCCAATCGATACTAATCGATATTAAATAAGAACCACAAAGCTATATAATAAACTAGCAGACCCTGCAATGCTTCCCCATTGCTATATTTGAGTATGTGTATACGTTCATTGGACAATATTGAAAATTTGATACCAATCAATATATAGATAAAGTGATAAGACGGTAATTATAGTGACAGCTAATCTGTTAACGTCGCCCAAAGTTCCTTTGATTTCTGCAAAAAAAAAAAATATAAAATAAAATATAATTATCTTCAACACTACCAATCTACACCAAATTTGTCAATGGTTTAGAGATCTATAAACTGCACCGAAGGACACAAACCGGATATTTTTTATTTATTTATTTGTTTGTAATACTTTTTTATTTATTGATAGATATTACAATCTGCCACACAGTTGTGGGCAATAGGTAATAGTGATGAATGATCTCAAACATACCAAAATAAAATTTAAAAAATAAAGGAAGATTATTGATTGACCGTGTGTGAAGATGAAAGGAATATGGTCCGGGTGCGTTTTTTAGTTTTGACTGCCGTCAAAATAGCCCTGAAGAAGCCCTGCAACGTGGGGCGAAACGTTGGCTCATTAAATTAGTATATTTCTACTATTTGAGTTTTTCTTGACCGCACCCGGACCATATTCCTTTCATTAAAAAATAAATGAATTTAAAAAAAACTCTTAAAATATATAAAAATAGAAGAATAAACAAAATGAACATAATCAAACTATCTGTATGAAAAATAAATAAATAAAATAACATAATGATAAAATAATATAGTGTCTAGTCATAATTACACTATAATGCACAATCGACCTGAGGATCCCTGAGCCCACTCTATCCCCCACGTGTGAGGGGTAGAGCAGAGCTCAAAAGATCCCAGCACCCCTCTCACCGCATCAGTGGTAGTAAGCCAGTGGAGGCTGAGCAAGTGCGCTAAAACCGCAAACCAAACCGGATATAACCAAGCAAATTAAAATCGAAGATATAAAATAAAATGTATGATTTTTTTTCCTTTATTTGAAACTAATTATAAATTTATTTTATAAAAAAACTAACTAAGGGGCAATCTATAATGTTACTAATGTTTGTTAAAAGACGAGACATTCATCTGTCCAACGGTTTTATTAAGGTAGGAATTGGATAAAATACAACTGAACAGTGATCGCCGGAATAATAAAAAAAATATCCTCCTAAATCAAAATAAATCAGGGAGAAAAATTTCTAATTTTTGATTTCTTAGAAAAATATTAGAAATAATAGAAAATTTATTATTATTATTTTTTATGACTTCTTGCCCTACGGTATCGTTTAATAATTCACTTATCCCTGTCTAACAGATCCCCTTCTTAGAATTAAATCTGGAAAATGGACTAGATCGAGATCCACGTACAAGGCAGAGTACAGCACTTTGATTCTTGACACTTTGACAAGCGACCCAAAGTTTCAATTAATTACAAAAATTCATCTACATGACAATAATAAGGCCTATTTAGATTTACTGAGTTGAGCTTTGAGGTTCCACTAAACCATCGTATTTCACTCGCATCTAATCCTTACAGGCCTAAATTCTTAAAGCTCCTTACTTGGTCACAAATAAAATCATCCATTAAGACCTGAATGTTCCATATGTTGCCAATTTGGCTAGAACCAGATACCAATTCATCCATGATATACTACATAACCAACCAAACCACTCATTCCTAACCTTGATTCTTCTTCTATTCCTGATCATTCTACTAGGTGTGCGAAAATAAGATGGCTTCGAGACCTGCTATTATATAAATGTTATTGAAGTTTTACTAATGGGTAGATACTTTACAAGACCCTGCTATATATAGCTAATATAAGATTTACTTCATAAATTTGTAAAATTCATCGAAAAAATAATTTGTTTTTTTCTTTTCTTGGAGTAAATTACATCCACTAACAATATAAGAAATGAAAACAACGTATGCAAACATAAATATTCCAAGATACAAAAGATAGATGAAGAAATGAAATAACATTATAAATCACAAGATGACATTAGCAGATGAGAAGCTAAACGGAGAAGTCACGCGAGCCGAGTTAGTTCTTTTGTGGAGAATTCGCAGGTGATCTCCCGCCATCAATCGGACGGTTTATTACCTGCTCGTTGACTACACTGTCTCACACATTTATTGTTCTGATGCTATTTAGCTCATAAACTTTACATAAATATATACATAAGTACCTTTATATATTTTTTTTTTTTTTAATACTCCATCAAAACTAGTGATGAAACATTAAAGATTGTAACCAACTACTATTTATATCAAAATAGTGTTCAAATAAAGTTTCCTACATTTTAATGATTTATGAAGATAGAGAAAAACTAAAAAATGCAAAATGAAAAAACACCGGTTTCTCTCTGAAACTACTGAGTCGTTTTATGACACCTATGTCACGGATCACTCAAGAATGATTGACAGATTAAACGAAAAGGTTTTTTACTTTCCTTAATTATTTTATTTTATGTTTTATTTATTTAATGTAATTTACAACTGTACAAAATAATACAATAAGTAAATATGTTGTATGTTTCATATACACTTGAAAATCTTGGGAAGGAACCACCCATCGGTGGTACTTCAAACATTAATTTAAATTAGAAGGTCTCGTGGCCATCTTCTTTTCAGACGCCTCGGAGGATTATCAGGGATTGTTAAGGATAACAGATTAAGAATTAATGGGTTAGGATGGTTAAGGAGTTTGGAATGAAAATACGCATATCTGTTTTGGGCCAATTCTTCAACGAATGGTATGTTAAGGTCTTTGTGAATGAGTTTATTTGTAACGTAATAAGGAGTATCAAGGATTTTACGTAGGATTTTGGATTGTAAGGATTGGATGCGGGAAGAATTTGATGGTTTAGTGGAGGTCCAGAGCTCAATTCCATATAACCAAATTGATCTGATTATCGTAGATTATATTAATTTTTGTAGTGAATGGGAAGTTTAGAGCGTTTGTCAAGTACGTGTTGTAGCAATCGGAATCTACGAGCAGTTTCTTGTCGTTTGAGTATTGTGTGTGGATTCCAAGTAAGTCTCTTGTCAAGATGGAGTCCTAAGTATCGAATCTGTTCAACAGGCGTTTTCCTTAATTTTAAAGATAGAAAATACAGAGCATTATTTTATTATCACTTGGTATAGCGAAGATTTTTAAACACAACACCTAAAAAATTTATTACATTACCTAACAAATTCAAACACACACATACTATTGAGCATAATACGTATGGTAATATTATGTATTATAAAAATATCAAATATAATTGGAAATTCTTGATAATTTGTTTAAAAATTTTAAGTATACCTAATTATGCTAAAATGCTTAATAAGTTTGTTCTATCTTTATAACATGGAGTTGAAGAAACTTAGCTTACTTAATTATTTCTTTTAACCAACTTTTTATTATATTTTCCTTTAAATCTATGTATTAGTTTTGGTTTGGTAAAATGTATTCGTTTGTTTGTTTTACTGTAAACTGATCTACTGCTGTGACTTATTTCTCTGGTTTGATCTCATATTGCTGTCTAATAGTGAATTTGTTTAACGGGTCTGAGTGGGTGAATTGGGGAGAGTGAATTTGTCGATCAAATGAAATAAAAATTCTGAAATGGAAGGGACAAGAAAGGAAAAGAAAAAAGGATTTTTATTATATCATGTAAATATATGTAATTTATATATGACCGATCAAGGATGGATTGGTATGCTGCGTAATGTAGCAACCCGATGGATTTGGGCAGCATGGTTGAATAAAGCATTTTTCTCTCTTGTTTTATAATCATTGTTGACTGTAGATTTAATATGAGATGGGGCGTGATCAATGAAGTAGCAATGAACACAAGCAAATTGAACTTATCTTCTTTTATTTGTGGCAGCGTTTCATCAAGAAATTGGATCAAAAGTAGCCTGAACAACTGGAATATTATAACAAAAAATTAATAAGGTAACAAATAATACTTTTTTTTCCCTACGCCACACGAAGTGGGCTATTACGCCATTTTCCCTCTCGCAGCCCAATACAATTTTACCCTTCCTCTTAGTTGGTCCGCATCTCGCTCAACATCCTCCAGACCAACACACGCCAAAAGATGGTCTCCATTCATGTCCCCCATGTTGCATAGAGGACATTTCGGGGAATCTACGATGCCAATTCAATGGAGGTGTTTTTGGAGCAGATCATGTCCTGTTACCAGCCAAAAACAGACCACTCTCTCAGCTCTGCTAAGATTGCCGGGGATTCGTTTATCTTTATCCAGTATGCTCTCTCACTTCTTTCCTTCCGCATGAACTTTGTGTCTAGCATTTGTTCTGTCCTTACAATAAGAGCTTATAAGTGATTTCACTGTTCTGTAGGAAAGTGGTAGAACAGGCTGGTTCTCTGCACAACCAAGTTTAGCCAACTTGTCAGCTTGCTCATTACCATCTATGCCAGCATGGCCTGGTATCCACTGCAGAGCTATAGCCCTTCCTCTTTTCTTCATGATAGCAGCCATGTTTCTGCTCTTTTCTTCCGTGGGTGACTCTGCAGCACCTGGTATTGTTAATTTTTGTATTACGGCTTGGGAGTCGCTGAAGATTACCAAATAATACTATAAAAAAATAACGCATAATAGTGGTATTGTAAAGATTCATGCAAGAACATAACAAGCCTAGAAAATATTATAAAATTAAATAGAATTGTATGAATACTGAACTTGATCAATCATCGGCATATGAAGCCTGTAATTAATCAACCACCATTTTAAAAAGACAAGGCGGATGGTAATATTCAGTAGGTAGGCTTGTTTTTTGTACCAAATCTAATAAAAATACGCAAGTAGTCGCGGAGAGGAGCCACAAACGGCATCGAAATATATTGTTTTTCGTTAACTTTTATATAGCTACAGAATGCAACTACAGAGTATAGTATGATACTTAATAGTTTTTATATAAAGGGGAAGATAAAAACTCTATGACATATTATGATTGGAGAAGTTTGTCGGGGGGTGCGGTCAGCAAAGAACAACATAAATAAACAAAACCATTTTTAGTATAGGTATATGAGTTAATACTCACAATGTAATTCAGATATAAGCCACTCACTATTTTTCATTGTCTGTCATAATGTTCAATTTGTAGATTCAATTTATTTATTTATTTTTTCAGTTTTTTTAGACACTACTTGCATATCTTATATTATACATATTTTCTTACCTACATGATATTATATTTCATCTGTCACTGTTTTCAATTTACTACCATACAATTCCACGAATATCAATCAATTAAAATTTTGTACTATTAAATTATCAGTTATCAATTTTTTATCATTTATGATTTAATTCAATATTTTTTATAATTCTAAATTTATTTGTATACTATTCCTTTTCAATTGTATGTTACTCTAAATGTTGTTGTTATCTCTTTTGTTCTATAGCCCTGATGAAGACCTGAAACTCAGGTCGAAACGTCGGCATAAAATAAATAAATGGTTTTGTTTACTTATGTTGTTCTTTGCTGTTCACCTCATTATGACATATTATATACATCTAATATCTACCAACGGCTGGTTGCCACTTGTTCCCGAGAGTGGGCTACGACAACAGTTATAGTTTGTGAGATAAACAATTAAACAATTTATTTATTTCTACATCTAATTATTAAACAACGGTATTTTTAAAGCCATTAGTACTATATGATAACTCTATCACACGTGTCATGTGAACGTAAAATATCAAATTAGGAGGGATGGTTAAAGTTTTTTTTTCTTTTCAGGTTTCATTATTAAAAATAATGAATAACTGAAGTTAGGTAGAACCTCAGACAATGAATAGTAGGGACGCCTACTTCGGAGGAGAATATTTTAACTTAGAGCTTTTGTCGAGAATGAAAACATCTGAGGTAAATGAATAACTGCAAGTCTCTGGCAACTTTTGTTGAAATCATTTTAGAACAACCACCGCCTCCAATAGCTTCCAATTCATAATGGAACAAAACGTCCCTTTGTTCCAACGGGTAATGGTTTTTGCAAGGAGTTGCCTAGTGGAATATGCCACGGTATAAAGCACATTGTTTTCAAACTGCTTACAGCCTAGAACGAATTCATTTACAAGAGACGTTTTCCCTATTTAAATATTTACAACTTTAAATTTTGTAATTCTAAAAAAAAAATTCGTAACCCTTCATTTACCACTCCCGAAGGGACCTCACGGTCAAGCGTGTTTGGACGTAGGTCCAAGAGCGTCCGGTTCGGAACGTTGTGGGTTCAATTCCTACCTGGAGCAATTAATATTTATTTCTGGGCGGTCTCGAAAAATAATCTTGACCAGTTGTACTCAACTTTTTTTTAGGGCCGCAAAAAAAAAAAGAATACTAAATAAATAAAATTAGGTAATGATTTCTTAGATTAACAAATTTAATTAAACAACGATGAACGAATCAGGCTAACTGAACAGGCTAAGAATCACACGAGGCTCACTCACTCCTATTTATTTCAAAAGAAACGCCTCCACACTGCCAGTATTGCAACAACAATTTGAAAATTAGCCATATTTTCCAAGAATGTCCATATTAAACCCGAATATTTCAAAAACCATCAGAGGTGTTTTAGTTCTTAAAATCAAAAGGTTTACCGAAACAAATATAACATCGAAAAAACAAAAAATTAATGAATAAATAACTATAAAAATAAATTAATAAATAAAATTAAACATATGTAAGAAAAATTAAATCATACATATTAATAGCGTTTATGACCAATGAAGTTTTACGCAACTAAATAAAAACAAATAAGCAAACAAAGGTGTGGGTGACAAATAAGTGTAAGGTTATAGGACATATTAACGAAAGGATTCCTAAAAAGTTAATAAACTATAAACCGACGGGTAAACGTCTGAGTAAACCGAATCGTAGATGGGAACATTTCATTAAGTCTAATTTGGTAGAGTTAGGTTTCAAGGTGCGCCACTGGAAAGACCTTTATTATTATTAACAAAATATTACAAAGCCGTGTAAAATATGGAAACATTTTTTAAATCACTCTAATTATATTTTTTTGGAAAATTTAAATTAATATTAGGTTGTAAAATAAGTTCGTAACGTTTTGCAATATTTCAATTTAATCCTCTCAGTGTTTATAAAATCATGTTTACTTGGTCAATAATGTTTGCATATTTTAAAAAAGGATTGGTTAAGGTGCTTTTATGCATCAATTTCAACCGAGATTCCTTATCCTTAAATGTTATTTTGCTTGCTTAAAATAGAAGAGAAAAAAAAGATTCATTTTATTTATTTAATGATTTTTTATTCCTGAAAAGGAAAAACCGCTGCACAGAAGGTTAACAAAATTCGCAGTGTGTGTGGTGATGATGCGAAAGCACCGTCCGTAAGTGGTTTGCTCGGTTCATAACCAGAAATTTAATATCTCTATATATTAATATCTTCATATAAAATTAACATATCATCATGAAAGTGGCTCAAATCATTTGTGTCTCACAATCGCAAAGGTATAGTTTTCCACCACGATAAAGCCCGTCTTCACATGTCTTTGCAGACTTAGTAGAAATTATTGGAGTTTAGCTGGGTTATCCCCCACCCACCCTATTCATATTTTTTTAATAACTAATAAACAAATCTGCCACAAACAATAATTTTTATTATATATTAATATTCCATTGTAATTATAATTTTTAATTGATATTCTGGTTGAGTTTATTGTATGACAGACTGGTATTTGGAGGAGGGAACAAGTCCGGCAAAAAGCCTAGTGTTCCATTTTGCCAACCCCTGAGGGCTACCTAGGTTGCCACCGCGTACTAATAAAGGTGGGAGTGTCAAGATTCATTCTTCAGGATCGGCGAAAAATGAATGTTACCTGCCCCAGGTTGTTACGGTTGCCATAGTGAAATAAAAAACACTGGCGATATCTGCGTAGACAAGGAGTATTGCGGTTGCCATGGTGACATAAAAACACTGGCTAGATCTGTGTAGACAAGAGGTGTTACGGTTGTCATGGTGAAAACAAAACACGAGCGATATGTTTTAGACGAGTGGGTTTTGGTTTATTGAAGGTGACAGTTTGATTTCGGAACACGTTACGATTGTTCAATGTGAAGTGTAGTTTAAAGGCCCTCTGTACTCTTTGAACTGGAATATCACCATATGAGAAATGTTGTCATATATGTTTTGTATTTCAAAATTATGATGTTTTACTTCAATGGATGGTCATTAACACTAGAAGTGGGGATATAGTGCAGTGACGTTTCTTCAGCATGTCCTGGATAAGAGAATAATAATGTAAATATAGTTATTAAGGTTAAGCAATAAGTTAATGTTAAGTCAACCTATAAGTTTTGATTGTTTTATTAATTGATAAGAATTCTTTTTTTTTTCCTTTTTCATTCTGTGTATATAGATTTCTTAGTATTATTAAACTTTTGTACATATAATTCAGTTGTTATTTCTCTGCTTTCAACTTGTTAATTTACTTTTTTTTTCTGTTGTTGTTCACGGAATATTACGATAATTCAACAGGTGGGTAGGTAATACCTCTAGGTTTTCTGTTATCTACATGTATAGAAATTTTCCAGTGGTCATAATTCAACAATTGTTTATATAGTGGTATATTTTAGTTATATTGTGGGCATAATGCTTCGGGGTTTCCGTTATTTCCGAGAAAAATAACGTGGCGCCTAAGGAGTAATTTATTCTTTATTGTTTTGTTTTGTTTTTTTTTCCTTTGGGATTATATTTTTTTTTATTTGACTTTAACTCGCCCCCTTCTCCGCTGAGCGTGGGCAACGTATAACGTATAAATGTATAACTAAGGATAAGTAAAAATTTGTGGTTATAAGGTGGGACTCGGACCCACAACGTTCCGAACCTAGCACACTGGGACCTGCACCCAACCCTCACGGCCGTCACGTACAAATGGGATTACACAACTCTTAAGTATTTTACGGATTTCACAAATGGGATAACACATGAGGAATTATTCTCCTTTCTCTCCCATTTCTTTTTTTTGTTTAACTCATAGTCAGTGTCAGCTTTTCTTTGAAGCAGTATAAATAAACACTTAGCTATGCATAACATCTAAGGTTTAGTTAAACCCTGTTTGCAGTACAAAAGATAATACCACCGCGTTCTGAAAATCCTTCAGTCAACAGCAAAATTTTTTTTCTAAAACCTTTGTTAACAATGCACCTTTGATCTAGAGACCGGTTCCTCTGCAAGAGTGCGCAAGGATTGTGCATAATAGCATTTTTTATCAGTCAATTAAGGAGAGAATACCGCGAGGACGGGACAAAGGAGAAGGATCCTTAATCCTTAATGTTATTAATTAATCAGGAGCTGAGGACTCGGAAGGAGGTGTGCCCATTGTTTGCAGGAGAGGAATGGAGAGTTCTTATAGCCAAGCCTTCGAATCCATAACTTATATCTTTTGTAACGGAACGCTCTATAATACCTCTTCGAATTTATAATTGATATAATTTTACACCCTGAGAAACATCCAACGGTAAAGTGTACAAGAGAGAGAGAAATACTTTATTTATTTATCTATGCTGTTAATAATACAATACATTAGGTTGCTATCTCACACAGCATACTTATCAATCCGTAATTGGACATATATACATTACACATACATGGTATAATCAGAAAAAAAGAGATACAATAATAGGATATAATAAACAATTTTTTTCACCCCTACAGTTTCCTTTTACAATCCATTTCGGTCTGTACAACAAATACAAATGTTTCATTCATTCCTATTTTTCTTTCTCATTTCTGCTCCTCCAATTTCACCCTTTCACAATTATTCAATTCACCCGATCAACAAATCCGCTCTCCGGAATTCACCCTCCTAGATCCTCTTCAGTGACCCGCTAAACAAATTCAATATTAGACGGTAATGTGAGATCAGACCATCATTCATATTCACAGCAGTAGATCAGTCTACCAAGAACAAGCAAATAGATACATTTTACGAGAATAAGACTAAGATATAGATTAAAAGGAAAATATAATAAAAACAAATCTGAGAATTTAAATACTTACTTAAACCTGCTACCTGCTCAAATTCATTTCCTCTTATATCTATATCACAGAAATTGCTCTCATTTCTACTGTAAACCATATATTTGTTTTTATTCGGAGGATAAAAAATTGATTATATTTTTTTCTTTTTTTTTTATATTTACCCCTTCCTAACGGAAACTTCTGTATACCGGGCAAAACAATCTTCCGCACAGGAGTCCGTTATAAAGAAATATTACAGGTGTAATCAACTTGAAGAAAGAAATATCACAAGTTTTCGTTTGGGTAAGCATGTCATCATTAAACTACTTCAATCCATCAATCAATCAAATGTTTGATTGACGAATCGTAAAAGGAAGAATACGGATCTTTTTTCTTTCCTAGTCATTTCTGACATAACGGGGGGGGGAGAGAGTTATTTAGAGGTGACAACCTATTCTTTCTATGGTTAGTGGTCAAGCTTTCATTATATGGGATCGTCACAGCAATAGATAAAGTCTACACCCCAGGCAGGATTAGAACCTTCGTCGCCAAAGTTCACATGTTATTATTTATTGTCAATAAATAATAATAGCTTTCATTTATTTAATAAAACTTAAAGTTTAATGTCTCAGGAACAGATGTTCCTGACAATGATATTTGAAGTTACTAGATCCAATACAGCGTGATCTAATTGAGACCAAGAACGACGGTGTACTTGAAGAACAAGTTTGAAGAATGCTGCAATGCTCCAGTGGAGTCCTAACTTTGTTCCTCTCAACACGAGGACATAGTTTTCCAACTTCTGGCAAGTTCACTTGGTACGGATTGGTCTGGTCTAATAAATGTTAGAGAAGAGCTTGGGTCAAGCCATAGATAACTTGATCAGAAAAGTAGGTTGGCACGAGGCGAAATTCTCAAGCTTGTGAAAGATCTCAGTGGAAAAATATCATACATAATACGTATAAATAGATACTATTATATTATATTTTAAATTTTATATTTATATTTAAATGTATTTAAATGAAATTATTATCTTTTTTAAAATAAATAATTCAAATTTTATCCATTATAGTCTCAAAACCTTTTATTTCTCTTATAGGTCCGACGTTTCGGCCAATCCGGCCATCTTCAGGGAAAATGTTAATACATACTTTGAAATCTTAATATATACTTTGAAACTATATAATTTAAAAAACTAACTCCATGGCTATTCTGCCCAGGTCAAAAACATCAATTTCTGATTAGTCAAATATCACTTAAAACAAAGTCAAAATTATCAGCAGACACTATTCTTTAAACTTTTATCACATTATTATCTTTATTTAATAAAGCTTTCTGTTGCGCGTGAATTCCAGCAGAATCTAAAGCAATTGATAGCAGTAATGTGGTAATAAAGAATATGATGGTTGATGTAGCAATTAAAAAAAATATCGGTAAACTTATTCAGATGGTTCTTCTCCTATTTATCTTCTCCTTTTTTCCCTTGCTAACCAGAGCACCACTCCTTGAGGATCAACCCACACATGATGGGAATTCAATGAGAAGAAACGAAAATGATTTTTACCCAGAGATAATGGCTCTCTCTTGTACCCTAATCTGCCTCTTCTTGCCCACAGAGAGGTAAGCTTTTTCTATCAGCCGCTAGTTCGCGCTAATGATGCTATATTAGCAATTGGATACATTTTTTTTTTTTAAACAATTGGAAGCTAAAACACAATATTAATGAACATACTTTAACATTAAATTAATCTCATTTTCCTCAATGTATAAATATTATTGTATAATTCCTAATATATACTCGCTCAAAATTTATCGAATTGTCTTTCGAATTATAAGCACTTGTCCTGTGTCCAGTCATATATATTGTATTTGCTAGTTGGTTAAGTTATGTTAGTGCAAGCAAGAGCCAGGAAGAAAAAAAGGCAGTAATCTCACCCTAATTTTTTATTACTTTAATGAAAACTATGTATAATTAATAGTCCAAACTGATGAGTCTGCCAACTATAGGTAGGGGGAATAAAAAAATGATTTAAAAACCTTAAAAAAAATCACTAATTTTTCATTCGGAGCTCTATATCTTAAAAACTACCAACAACACTAGAAAATCTAAGAGAACATTCTTTAAAGTAGAGTGCATTTTCTGAAATATTAGCCCTAAAAGAGCTATTTACGTTCAATAGTTCTCGAGATATAGCTTTTTAAAAAGCAAAATTTCTTAAAAATCTACTGAAAGATTAGTAGTTATTTGTTATTATATTAATTTATTTTGAGAAATCTATATCTCAGGAACTATGTGAGCCACAGATGATATTAGCACTCACATTAAAGCTAGTTTAATGGAGTTTACCTTGGTAGGAATAGTAGTTTTCATAATATTTGCTAAAATAAATTGATTTATAGTTGTTCGGACAATAGGTTTGATTCATTTCAAAAACCATTGGATGTACAGATGTCTGCCAGCGCTCAAATTAAAGCTAGTAAAATTTACTACAAAATAGTTATTTATGTTTCTCTTTGTAGGAGTAGTAGTTTTTATGATATTTGACAAAATAAACTCACAAAATGTTAATTTCTAGTTGTTCGTAGAAAATGTTGGATTTTTGAAAAAAATATATCTCTAGATCCACAAGACGCACATATGTCTGCCAACACTGAAAATAAAGGAACTTTAACTTTTTATAAAGTAGTTTATGACACTTATCTTCGTAGGAGTAGTATTTATGATATTCAAATATGAATATAAATTTGGCAAATGAAAATTTGTCCGAACAACTATAAATCAAATTATTTTCGCAACTTTCATGTAAACTATTACTTAACATACGCTGATGACACATATATAATGTCTGTAACCAACGACCTTACTAATGAATCACAAAGACTACAGACACATACAACATCTATTGAAGAATGGTGTCAAAACTGGAGAATCAAAATAAATCCTGACAAATCCCACCAGGATTCATCCTGACAAATCCTGTTTCATAATAAAAGCTAATACTATTAGTTCATAGTACAAGTGTAGAAACTAGTGTGGTAAAAATACTAATACTTATTCTTTATTGTTAAGGATGACTATTAGTGATATTACAGGAATTATAAAATACTAAAGTACAAGTTACTATTGTACAAGTCTATGTAATTGATGAAGATAAATCTACCTACAAGACTAATAGCATTAGTTTGTACTTTATTATGCAACAGGGCCCTGACCAATCCCCTATCCTTTCTAAATACTCCACTAACGCCTGTTGGACAGATTCGATACTTAGAACTCCATCTTGACAAGAGACTTACTTAGAATCCACATCGTAGATTTCGATTGCTACAACACCTTCTTGACAAACGCTCTAAGCTTCCCACTCATTACAAAAAATTATTATACACTATGATAATCAGACCAATTTGGACATATGGAATTAAAAGCTGGGGCTCCTTGATGCTTCTTATTACAGTTCAAATAAAAACATCCACAAAGACCTTAACATCCCATTCGTTGCAGATTTGGCCTAAAACAGACATGCATCTTTCCATTCCAAACTCATTACCCATCCTAACCCATTAGTTCTTAATCTCTCATCCTTGAAATCCCTCCGAGGCGTCTGAAAATAAGATGGCCACGGGACCTTCTAATTTAAATTAATGCTTGAAATACCACCAATGGGTGGTTTCTTCCCAAGATTTTTAAGTGTAAATGAACCATTCCACATATTTACTTATTGAGTATACCGCACCCGGACCATATTCCATTCATCTATACACACGGTCAATCAATAATCTTCCAATATTTACTTATTGTATTATTATTTTGTACAGTTGTAAATTACATTAAATAAATTTTTAAAAAAATTATTTTTATATAGGAAGATGGTCAGGGTTGCGGTCAAAAGTGTAAACCTATTTTTGTTTCACTATTGACCGCAACCCTGACCATCTTCCTATATATCAATTTTTACGGTCAACTATATATACATATATACAAAAAAAATTATTTTTATTATTATTTTAAAGCATTAACCACTTCTGGGTCATTATTTCCCAAGTTTTCCCAAATTTTTAATATTTTTTATTACGTTAAATACGAATTTTTTTTAGCTATCTTATTGCCTTGATTTCCAAATTGAAATGTATAACTATTGCAAAATGGGATGAAAAATCCTGCAAAATTGAATGAAGATCTGCTGGTAATTCATACAAGGATTTGATGGATTCGTATCCTTGGTATTTGGCATACATTTATATATTTATAATTATATATACACTCACATACACAATGTATATTTAGTATTCAATTCTAGATAGATTATATTATATATTTTTTTTAGGACTATAGTCTATTTTAGTCCAACAAAATATTCCAAAATAGATATATAACCTTTGAAACGAGCCGTGTCCATTATAAAATACTAAATATAACCTTTGACAGTTTCCAGTAGAGCGGGCGCCACTAAAACAATTTCAAGACTTTAACGGAACAATAAATTACCCCCCTTTCACCATCCTCTCCCTACCAGAAATAAGAAAGGACCGCTAATCCGAAAATCTTTTATTCATATAAAGCGAAGAAATTCATAAGTTAAAAATCAGTTAAATGAATGTAAACAGTATTACAAAGTAAAATCAAGGGGCAGCCAGGGAGCGAGCACCTCTGCTCCCCCCCCCCCCCCGGGGGGCATGAATTATTTAAAATGGCGGAAATTAAATTCACTGAGCATTTGCTACTGTGTTCGTAAGGTATTAAAAATATTTATCGTCCGAGGGATGAAATAGGCGGAAAGTCGAAGAAGTGATAAAAATCATAAATTGAATTCGGTTGGTGTAGTCAATGCTTCGTTATACATTTCTGAACAGAATAAAATAAACAAATCGAATATGTCAGTAAAATTAGAAAAAATTGAATATATATTATTTTTATTATTATTTTAAAGCATTAACCACTTCTGGGTCATTATTTCCCAAGTTTTCCCAAATTTTTAATATTTTTTATTACGTTAAATAC
>NW_027114717.1:796129-808019 GCF_000696795.3 Halyomorpha halys | reverse complement strand
TGTATATTTCAGAAAACAAGAGAATCTGGAAGGAACCACCAAATGGTACTTCATTCATTGATTTAAATTAGTTCAACGATTCCAAGCACAACTAGGAGCTTCATGGAGGAGCTTGGGGTCGATGTCCAGGACGTGGCTAGGATGACAGAAAATATAATGCTTGACTCCCTGGGAATCATTCACCACCACATGCATGGAAATTGATGAGTATGGGAGTTTATCCAGAAGTGGGATGGCATGCATGCATCGCATATCTTATTTGTTGATTTAGTTTAGTTATTATTTTAAATATTTTAATATTTGTTATATAGGGGAATTTGTTGATCAAATGAAATAGAGGTTGTGAAATATAAGGGAATGAAAAAAAAAAAGAATAAATCGAAAAAAAAAACTTATAGTTAGTTTGTAGACTGGTATTAATTGTAAAAGAAAAGTTAAAGAAAACTGTGGAAGAAAAAAAAATGTTATTTATCTATTATATTATATCATGTAAAATTATGTAACTTATATTTGTCCAGTCACGGATTAATCAGTATGCTGTGTAATGTAGCAACCCGATGTATTTGGGCAGCCGGAATGAATAAAGTATTTCTTTCTCTCCCTCCCGGGGCCATCTTCTTTTCAGACGCCTCGGAGGATTATCAGGGATTGTTAAGGATGATTTATCTTTCATCCAAAAAAAGGTTGACTATTTAATAGATGATTAGATAAATCTTGTCGATTGGATGGTAAACCCTATTCCTTCAAATTCTTATTTTAAATAGATTTTATTTTATTATACCTGTTTAACCTACCTATTTAGAGGATAATGATTTAAGAAAAATAGTTTTGATAACATGAAGAAAATCAATTAATCAGCTATTTTTCACGGAAAGAATAGTTAATTATCCGATATTCAACGAAAGCTGAAAAAATTTCATTTAAATTTACGTCAACAAAAACTTGATAATCAGTTTCCAGTAGCGTTTTATTTCTCATCACAGTTGCCAATTATTATTAAAATTCCGCTGATGGAATTATGGCGGCAACTACATCGTCCTTTATAATTGAGTTGTCTTCCAACTCTCTTTTTAATCGTGTTACCCTTATTTTCGGTTGCCAATAAAAAAAAAGTAATAATAACGATATCATATAGAAATTTGTTATATATCTCTATATTATATAAACATTTTTTTTAGTGATCACCGTGTAATATTTTATTTTACATATGAGGTGGAAAAATGGATCGTAAAAATTGAGTTTATCTGTTGAACGCATTTTGAAAAAAAAATTAATAAATTAAAAAGGTGTCTGAAAGACAGGAATTGTTAAAGAAGAGTTATACAAATAAATTACAGTTATTTTTATATTCCTGACAGTTGCAGTGTCCATGCCTAAAAAAAAATGGAAGAGTTCACTGGGAAAATTGGCTGAGGAGTTGGAAGATCTAAACGCAGTACCAAAAGGTGGTTCTACAATGAATTCCAGGGCACGTTGGGGTTGCGAGGAATTAAATCGCATAGTACAAGAGCCAGGAAGAAAAAATGCAGTTATCTCACACCAATTTTTGATTACTTTAATGAAAACTATGTATAATTAATAGTCAAAATTGATGAGTCTGCCAAGTATAGGTAGGGGGAATAAAAATTGGTACAGATGTTTATTAGCAATCCAATTAAAGCTATTTTAATGGACTATAAAGACGTTTATGACTTTTACCTTCATAGGAATAGTAGTTTTCATGATATTTGCTAAAATAAATTTATTTATAGTTGTGCGGACACTAAATTTGATTTCTGAAAAACTTTATTTCAGAAACTATTGGACGTACAGATGTCTGCCAGCGCTCAAATTAAAGCTAGTTAAATTTACTACTTAATAGTTAAATATGTTTATCTTTGTAGGAGTAGTAGTTTTTATGATATTTGACAAAATAAAATCACTGTCAATTTCTAGTTGTTCGTATAAAATGTTGGATTTTAAAAAAATATACCTCTAGATCCACAAGACGCACATATGTCTGCCAACACTCATCATAATAATAATTTAACTTTTTATAAAGAAGTTTATGACACTTATCTTCGTAGGGGTAGTAGTTTTTATAATATTCACATATGAATATAAATTTGGCAAATGAAAATTTGTCCGAACAATTATAAATCAATTTATTTTAGCAAATTTCATGTAAACTATTACTCCTACGAAGATAAACATTATAAACTAATTTATAGCTCATTAAACGATCTTTAATTTGAGTGCTAATAGACATCTGTACGTCAAATGGTTTTTGAGATATAAAGTTTTGAAAATAAATTTACTAACTAGTGATCTTTCAGTACGTCTCATACATTTTTCTAAAACGTTGCTTTTTAAAAAGCTATATCTCGAAAAATATTTAACGTAAATAACTCTATTAGGGCTCATATTTTAGCAAATTTACTATTCTTTAAATGACGTTCTCTTAGGTTTTCTTTTGTTGTTTGTAGTTTTTAAGATATAGAGCTCCGAATGAAAAACTTTTTTTTTATCACTTTGAAACAGCCGCTTATTCCCCCTACCTATATTTGGCAGATTCATCAATTTTGGCTAGTAATTATACATAGTTTTCATTAAAGTAATAAAAAATTCGGGTGTGATAACTGCCTTTTTTCTCCTCTTGGGCTCTTGTAATAGCAGACCGACTGGCTAAGGAAGGAACACTGCTTTCCCAAATTAGTAGTCTACCTAGTTTGGAGGAGTAATAAACTATAAACAAAGCAGTGATAAACCAAAGGTGGTAAGCAAGTCACCCAAATCATAATCCCTATGAGGATTATTGCAAGCTAACCAAATGAGAACAGGTCGTCATTTTTCACTTCAGAACTGGACATAACCATCTGATATCACACATCTTCAGGAAGTCCAGACCCCTATGAGAATGTGGCCAAAATAAACAAACTACACAGCACAATCTGAAAAGATGTCAGCTGGTGCAGGACCGCTAATTTTATATTTTGACTTTCCTATAACTCCTCTAGAGGAGAAACGAAGAATAAGTTATTTTGAATTTGAGTAAAGAGTATTACAATTAAATGAACAGTCATAAAATTTGTAATATAAGGGTTAGTCTGCCATTAACCGGACATGGCTAGTTTAATATTAAGGTTAATGAGGTGTAGATAGTTGACCGTAGATTACTGATTGGAGAAGATGATCGGGGGTTCGGTCAGCAAAGAAACATATATAAACAAAAAAATATTTATTTATGCCAACGTTTCGACCTGATTTTCAGGTCTTCTTCAGGGAGTTGTAGGTAGACATTTCTGCTCAACAGTTTAGCAAAACAGAAAACAGTTTAGCAGAAATCACAGCCTACAACTCCCTGAAGAAGACCTGAAACTCAGATCGAAACGTCGGCATAAATAAATATTTTTTTGTTTATTTATGTTGTTTCTTTGCTGACCGCACCCCCGACTATCTTCTCCAATTAAATATTGTAGTAAATGTTTTCAATATACCAGATAAACTAACTTACGTCATTATACTACGATCGCCGATTGTTTTAAAGGAATCCTGAACTACCTACTTGTATGTATTAAAAATACCGGCATGAGAAAAAAATTAATTGAATGGTTGTAATGATTTTCATTGTCGGTATTTATTGACTCATAGACTGGCAGGTGTAGCGGCTTTGCAATTAAATAACTTGTATGGGGGCACCTGGGAGAGCCGACACTCGGGCAGGTTAGACCCCATTTTCATAGCCTTCATATATATATTATAGATATAATTACACATTATATAAAAATATAGATATACCTTTTTGAGAGCAGTAGGATACCCTGATCAGGGGCAGATGTCAAACACCTTAATAAACGACATATTGTTGAAATCATGGCTAATTCCTCGATACATAGCAATACAAACAGAAGAATAAACAAAATGAACATAATCAAACTATCTGTTTGAAAAATAAATAAATAAAATAGCATAATGATAAAATAATAATTATCATCATTAAATAATTATAATTCAACAGTTATCAAAATAATACATAACAAAAAAATTATAGGTCTATATAGGTTTATATAGTCTTTAGATAGATATACAGTATAATTACTCCGTCTTATTAGGTTTAGTACACACAAATGTATTGTATTAATTTTTAATAATATTCAATATTTATGTGTAATTTACCAACATTTCTAAAATATTCGATTTTTAGAAATGAAATTATGCGAAAATTAAATTTAACATTTCCCTTATTTTATGTTTTATTTATGATATTTTTGGAAACAGTAAACCTACATAAGGAAATCGTCCCAAAGATTAGCGTAGCACTTATATTATAACTTATAAATAATACTGATTGACATATAGATTTTTTTTACTAACACAAGCTGAATTATATAAAAATAAAAGACAAGACAGAAGAAGGTACTATAACGCCCTAAGAGAGAACAGATAGCGCTGACTGCAGTTTATCGAAAGCGAGATGGAAGGACGAGCTTGATAAATTAACTTAGGCCCTTTCCCCGCCCGCCGACAGATGGAGTAATAGTACGTATCATGATATTGCTTCTCTACAACTATTTTATTTCTCGGCCCTTCCTATATGCCCTTTTCCTTTTCGACTTCTTTTAAAAACTTGACAAAAAAATTATATGTTTCGAATTTGAAAAACTTAAGTAATTCAAAACAGTATCCTGTAATATTAAAAACCATTAATACGTGAGTGGATGAATTATTGCGTTTTTAAATATGAAATGTCAGTTTTCACAGGTTATTATCAAAACAATTTTATTAAACCAAAATATTTACCTCCATTTTCTATACATCTTCCCCAACGTGTTAACAACTTTTAAATCTCAAGACTAAAAATTCCGGGTCTTGTGAAGAAATTAAGTCAGAAAATTACATCATTCCAACCGTAAACGCACTCTCTTTACTAGGAATAGTTCCACTAAAGGGGAGAAGTCCGTCTCGACGAGGGCGAAAATTTTGGTCTTTCTGTTCCAGCCTTCCATGGTGGAGTAACCCACTTCTACGTGTCCTGCTGTTAACGTACCCATAGATCTACCTTGTATATTCAGTTGTGCTGTAATCCCTTTAACTGTTTGATAAGGGTTTTCTACCAAAGTTAACTATTTCTGAAGTAGTAAAAACGGATTTATTTTTTTTATATAAATTTCATGAAATATCAACATTTCAAAGATTTACTGAACATAGTCGATGTTTATTATTTATTTATCACCCTACCCTGCCTATTAGACAATACGGGTGTTCGCAGCAGTAGGTACAATTCATTGTTGCATATGACAAACATTACATAGCTGTGCACACAGCTTGCTCTTGCTACAAAATAAATCTTGTTCTTCTACTGAGGCCTTGCTGGTGTAGCTTATTCTCTCCTACCCACGGAGAAGTGAGTAGAGCCCACAGCCTCCTTCCACCCGTACACGAAGGTCTTGTAGTGCAGGTAGTTTTCTTTCTTCATCAGCTCAGGAAGATCGCTCTCAGTCAGAACATAACAGGACTCTGTTTCACTCATCATCTTGGCTCTCAGTGCTCCATAGGCGGTACAGACAAGTACAACGTGCTCGGCGGTCACAGGAACCCGACAAATTGGGCATAGATGATCGATGTTTATGCCATGTGCTCGGAAACCCCAATGCCCCGTGAGGAACTGTGAGATCCAGTAGTCGGGGAGGACCCACGTTGATTCTAGGCGTGAACCAACGGTAGGAAAGTACTTAGGGTGGCCCATTTTAAGCAATCCACCGTCGATTCCATTCTTGCAAGGTTTCTTCTCGACGAATCCTCTTCCATCTATTAGGGCTTTCACCAATACGCGCTTGGAGGTTCGCCGGTAAATCCACCAGACCTTCGCTCTTTATCTTGTGTCGATAATAGTCTTCCTGCAGAAGAAGATCGATATGCACTCCTCCAATACCTGTACCACCTCATGAGACCCTGTTCGGTATGACTCGCAGCAGAGCTATCCTCTGTATTGTAGCCAACTTGCTCTTCTGCCTTTTCGAGAGATATCGACTCCAAGCAGGGGATGCATATGTCAAGATATCTACTACTACGCCTTTATAGATGGTCAATGTTGCTGGGTATCTGAGGCCCCAAAATGCACCCCCGATACGATAGATCCATTATTATTGTTATTGTCCATTATTATTATTATTGAGTCCCTTATTCCATATTCGATGTAAAGAACTTTTCGCATACAAATAATTTTCTGAAATTCCCTTGAAAAAGCATATCTTGCTTTTTTGGTTGGTTGATCCAGGCGATGGCCAAGATATACTCTAAATTAATGGACTCTTGAGACGCTTTCTAAGCCAAGAAAAAATATGCATTAATGCATACTTAATGTTAAGCGATTTGTATATCGCAATTACTGTTGAATTTTACGTTATTATTACAAATCTTTAAAAAGAAAAGAAAAATGAACTGCTACAAGCCATGAAGGGTATCAATGTGGACTCCAAAGGGTCTGTGATTCTCGTGACAAAAGCAGTATCATCGGCATAAGTCGCAATTATTATATCATCTGTCGAGAAGTTTATATAGATAACAGAACTGGGGACAGTTACCTAGAGGGTATCCTGTAGAGATTGGTTTCATTGATGAAACCATCGAGTTCAATTTGCTTGTACCTAAAAGTAATATGTTAACGTAGTTTACTGAAATTCTCGTTATCCTTTTTTTAATTTTTAGTAAGAAAAAAATCATTAGATGGCATTAGTAATATTAATATCCCACTGTTCAGAAAGAGATGAATCGATTGGTATTATGAATGAATCGGTTGGTATGTAGTAAACATGAAAAAAATGTATACTTTTCGAGCTACGCATCAGAAATGCTTATTTTTTTACCGAAAAAATTAGGTAAATATTTTTGAATTATCAGAAATATTCCTGGAAAAAAAATCGAATCCGTAAAATCGGGATCGGGGAAAAAAGATTCCTTGAGCCTCGAAGCAAACGGGACAATCCTCCGAGCCTGCCGACGTCTCCTAGGCACTCAGGATCTTGAAGAGAAATAAAGAAGGACCCCAGGACTATTCAGTCCCCTTTCTAAGTTTAGTAACTTAGTAAAGAGGGCTGATCCTAAATCTCGCCAGCTCCGGGCCCGCTGGGTAAAGATTGTGATCTAGTTCTAGCTCCCGACTCTAAGTTACAACTTAGTTCGGAAATAACAATAACCTCTATAGATCATCTTTCCGAGCTTAGTGGCGGTCTTAGGAAGTGGTGAAAGCTATTGTATGATGCCTATGTGAAGATGGCAGTGTTTATAATCCGAACAGTCCAGGGGTCCGATGCCAAAAAATTTTTTAATTTATTTATTTCTATTTATAACTGTACATTATAATACATTTAGTAAATTTCATCTCAGTTAAATTGAGTGTTGCAGGCGTGTAGAGAACCTATTGGTATCACTCTAATGCCGTTTTACCTTAGCAGGTCTCGTGACCATCTTCTTTTCAGGTGCCTCGAAATATTGTCAAGAATTGAAGAGGAAGCAAGATTAGAGACTAGTGGTTTGGGTGGTTAAGGAGTTTGTAATGGAAGGAGTAATATCTGGTACTGGCTAGATCTGTTACGTATGGAACATTAAGGTCTTTATGTATGATTTTATTTGTGAAAAAGTAGCATTGAGGATTTTACTAAGGACTTTGGATTGCAATGATTGTATACGAGAGGAATTCGAAGGTTTAGTGGAGCCCAAAGCTCAACTCCATATGTCCAGATTGGCCTTATTACAGTCATGTAGATCAGTCTTTTGTGATGAATTGGAAGTTTAGACCGTTTGTCCAGATGTAGTCCAAGGTAGCGGATCTGTTCAACATGAGTAAGATGCCAAAAATAAATTCAATCCCATAATTTTTTTTTAATTTACTGACATTTACAACTTGGATGGTTTCATTCAGGCTTTTAGAGAAACCACCCATTGGTAGCAGTAGAATAAAAGTCAAAATTAGAATGTCTTGAGGCGACCTTCTTTTCAGGCGCTTCGGAGGATTGTCAAAAATAGAAGAGGAAGGCAAGGTTAGAAAGCTGTTTCGGTATCTGAATCTGATTCGGGCTAGTTCGATTATAGATGGAACATTATGGTCTTTATGGATGATTTTATTCGTGACAAAAATTTGTATTTAGCCGGGAGAACTCCAAACCTAGCTGTTTGGACTCTCGTGGAGGAAAGACTAGGACTCTGGAAGATTCTCTCTCAACCACGTCACTAGTACTAAAAGCCAGTGGAGAATGAGTGAGGGCGCTAGCTGCAGACACTCAGGACTTGAATAGAAAATCTAGCCATTGCCAGGATTTCAATGTAATTATTTTAATAGGTCTCTTGGCCACTGCCGTTTCAAGCTTCGGAGATAATTGTAGGGGTGAGTAATACTTGATAGGGATTAAGCTAGGAGATTAGAATGATGAGTGAGTTTCTCAGGAATGTCGTGAATTCGGATTTAAAAAGATGTAATACAAATGGGATACTAAGGTCATGATGCAAGGTGTACAGTAATAGTAAGGAGCATTGGCCATACTTGGACTGAAATGATTTCCAGAAAGATGCTTTGAGCTCGAACAGCCCTGATAAAGTTCTGTAAAGAAGGACGTTGGTAAATAATTAATTGTTAATTTTTTTGTTAAGTAGTACATTGTTATTTCCTGAGCTGGATTAAGAATATTTATCCTGTATACAGTCTAACGAGTAAAACTTTATGTTTTAGAACTAAACCCCATATGTTTATGTAAAGGTCACTCTATAATGTACCTGCACTTGATATTGAAAAACGATCCTCTTGAAAACTCTTTTAAGAACGAAGAAATAAACCCTTCCTTTAAAAAGAACCTTGGAAAAAAATGTTTTAAAAATTATTAAGCCCCTAAGCCGTTTATTTTCGGTCGGCAGGTGGCTGGAGTGTAAACTGAGGAAATCGGATATTTTAATTAAAATAATGTTTAATATAGAAAATTATTTTTCCCGAGGCTCTGAAGAGAGAGCCAGGGGGGGGGGGGCTCTTCATAAATTAGGAACAGGCATTACATCCCCTCATCTCTTTATAACAAAGCCCTACTTCGATTAATTCTCCCTTGAAAATAATTTATTAAAACCGTAGGAGTAAGTAATATTCTAAGAGTGTTTTAATATTCTATGGCTCTTTTAATATTTAAGTCATTTTAGAAAAGTTTACTATCAACAAGAGATTAAATATTAATTACTAATATATATATTATAATAATTATATACTCCCAATTATTATAAGAATTTCAAATCCTAATTTAGAAATTCTAGGAAGATAGCGCGAGTGGTGCTCAAAAAAAGTTTTTAGAAGTAGAAAAAAAAAAAAGAATCGAGAAGTTCAGCTTCCATTGCACCTCTAGAAATTTATCTTCTGGAGCTTTCATAATTTAAGGCAAAAACGAAAGGCGAATATTTTTGTCCAGAACTATAGCTCACACCTAGTCGTAAATGAGTCGTTCAGAAGCCAATGCGGTTGAAACGAGAGAAACAAAAACTTCGAAAATTAATGTATCAAAAACATTAATTTTTAAAATTCTTGATTTGTTGTTTGATCAGAAAAGTATAAAAAGTATTTTTTTCAAAGTTTAAGCTCTGAAAAAAACAAAACAAGATATATACAGGATGTGTAAATAAAAACGTAAGTATTTATTGGAGCAATGACTGCATCTTAAAGATTTTAGGACCTATATTTTTTGGCAACTGAAAAACAGCAATATCTTGACCATTTAGTCTACCTAATAAAGTATTAAAAATACTGAGATCGTGGTCCTTTGGGGTTATTTCTGGGTCGTTGTTTTTCGATAGCACGAACTCTAATCAACCATCATAAAAAAATATTTTGTTTACGATGATAATAAAAAAAAAAATAAAATCTGTACCACTACATCCCTATATACATGAAGGGTCAGCGGTTCAGTACTTTGTAAGGAAGTGCTGTTATTAGATCAACGGTTGTGCAGGTGTCAGATTTTTACCCAATTGAGAGAGCATCGCGCCTTACCACGGTGCCACCACGCCTCCTATGATGATCATTAAGCTTGCAAAAAAACTTCCTCACCTTCTGGCGATTACAAAGCCGTAAACAGAAACAAGGTTTATTATCGAATTTCTTTGCAGGAATTATTCGTTTATGTAAATTTTTATATTGTTTCCCTTTATTGTGTCCTTTTTAGTTTTTCAGCATTTCCCAGGATTGCTGCTACGTTTTCTACCAACTTTTAAGTCATTTATATTATTTTCATTCAGTATCTATACGGTTAACTCTCTTTGACATTGGATAAAATAACGTATCACTTTCACTTTCACTGTGTTTTATTTCCCTTGACATTTTTATTTTTTACAAACTTACAATAAATATTTTTTCTTATTTCAAAAAATCAGAGTTTTTAAAGTTATTAAAGAAAATTAATTTAATGTTTTTGATAAAATTTTACAGTTCACAAAAACTTTAATATAATATTTTTATGTTTTATCCGAAATTTAGATATTTCAAATTAAAATAAAGCGCTTGCATAAAACTCTAGTAGAAGTAACAGTTACAGATACTATAAATTAGTTTTTCTACAGTATCACCAACAAATATTGAAAGAAAAAATGATTTAATTTTTATTTCAAAGTTTATATTAAAAAAATTGATAAAATCTGGACCTATTCACAATGGCTTCTGGAATTATTATACAATATTAAAAAAAAACTGTATAAAAAAAAGGTCTATTTACTTGGAAAAATGAAAGCAACGAGTAAATCCTTTAATAACTAGGATGAATATTATTTATTTCATCAATATTTACAAAAATCAGAAAATATAAAAAACCGCATTGCCTTCTGAGCGACTCATATATAACTGGCACAGATATGTAACGCCTTCGTAGTAGAAGTCAACACTACCATCATAAAAGTTATGTCCTGCTGAGATAGTATACCCTTGACCCCTCGCACCATCGGCTCCGGATTCCTTTTCAGTATATTGACTACCAAAAAGTTGAAAAAATTTCAATTAGAATATTTTTTTTTTAAATTACCATAGCTATAATTCTACGAATATAGTCTATCAGTGAAAATACATAACAATTTCTCATCACGTTGCAAGTTTTGAGACTTCAGTTTTAGGTATAATTCTAAAGGATTTTTATAGTTCTCATATACCATATTAGTGATATTTACTTACATATATTTTCTATTTAAATTTATTATTCCATACATTTTGGAAGCGCGGATAAAGCCAGGGGAAAGGCGCGTGGCTACTGTCTCCAAGGACCCAAGTTCGAATTCAACAGGGCAGAAAATTGTTTTCTTTTACACTGTAGCCATGAGTCAACTCTGTGGGTCCTGGAGCCCTCCTGGTGTCCAACCGGCCTCTTAAATTGAATTTTTTTACGTCATAGTTTCACTCGACATATATAAAACAGAAATAAAACCTAAACAGCCAGCTCCCCTCCACTCATCCACGCTTCCGATATTCTATCAAAGTCTCTAAACCTATCATGGTGTCCTAATTTGTTCATTACTCATTTATTTTCATCATCATTAATTTTATATTAATTTATTCTTTCACGACCTTTAATCTCAACTTACCTCTTTATTTTCCGTCTTTTTGTGAGTTAAATTTTGTTTTACAAAATCTACTTTTCTTTTTTTCGGTCTTGTGTCTCCTGTAGTTTATTAACCATTTTTAACTAGTTTACGTTAAAAATTCTTTTATTCTTATCATTGTTTATTTGTTTATAATTTTCTTTTCACTTATTTTTACATAATATTAACTATACCTTAATTTACTTTTTTGTATATTATTATCTTACTATTTCAAAATGTACTTAGTTGTTTTAGTATCTTTTTAGCCCTGATAAAGCCCTACAAAGAGGGATGAAACTTCGGATAATAAATAGTTAAC
>NW_027114717.1:779728-795977 GCF_000696795.3 Halyomorpha halys | reverse complement strand
ATTGATATTTAATATCAAAACACTTTCCAAAATTCAGTTGTATATTCCACTACATTATCACATATAGTATTTTTATTTTACCCTAATATTTTAGAAAAAAGAACAACACAATTTTTTTTTACAATGACTACCGTAGCCTTATCTAAATTAAATTACAGAATGCAATAAAAAGAATAAAACATTAGTCGTCCACTATCAACATTAAATTCTCCACTTTGAAATGCAACCACTTCAGCCTAAACATAATACACTCATCAACTCCTTAATACCATATACACATTTCTAGGCCTAACATAGCAAACAGAAGATCATTTATATACTTAATCCAACTCTGTCAATTTTATTTATCAGAGAGTTTTATTTTTATTTTATTTTAATAAAATTTATTTTAATTTGCTATATATTTTTTTTTATATATATTTTCTTTAATTAGCTTAATAAACAATTAATATTATTTCCAATAATCAAATCAATTTATGAAAATTTAGAGGTCAGTATTAAATTATACTAGGCATAACTGTTATGAATACTGAATTTGAATGATATTAATTTTCTTTTTTTATATTTTAATTGAGATTTACAATTGTACATAATAATACATTTAGTAAATTTGCTGTAAGTTTAAAATGGAGTGATACAGGCATATAGAAAAATTACTCATTGGTAGCACTATAATAACGTTTTTACATTATAAGGTCTCGAGGCCATCTTCTTTTCAGGCACCTCGGAGGATTGTCTGGAATGGATGAGGAAGCAAGGTTAGAAACTAGTGGGTTTGGGGGGTTGGGGAGTTTATAATGGAAGGAATGATATCTGGTTCGGTCTAGTTCGGTTATATATGGAACATTGAGGACTTTATGTATGATTATTTGTGACAAAGTAAGGAGTATTGAGGATTTTATAAAGTATTTTGGATTGTAAGGATTGGATACGAGAGGAATTTGAAAGACTTCCAAAGCTCGACTCCAAATTTCCATATAGCCCTTATCATAGTTGTTTAGATCAGTCTTCTGTAATGAATTAGAAATTTAGACCGTTTGTCTAGTAAGTGCTGTAATAGTCGGGAACGACGTGCAGTTTAGTGTCTTTTCAGTCTTGAGTGAGGATTCCAAGTTAGTTGTTTGTCCAAATGTAGTCCAAGGTAGTGGATTTGTTCTATAGGGGTAAGAGTAATATTATTAAAGTATTCAATAGGGCAGTCGGTAGGTTTAGGACGAAAAGTAAAGGTGATTTGCTGGGATTTTTTTTTATCCTATATTAAATTTAAATAATAATAAATTAGTTATATAATAAAAATTATAATTCTTATTAAATAAAAATATGTCGATATAATAAAATATTAATAGATATATATTTTTTATTTATTTACATAAACATACATCAAGTAAACTTAATGTAAGTTTATAACAGAATGAAATCGGGATGTACAGGATTTTTTTTGAGACAAAGGAGCATTGAAGGATTTTGGACTGTAAGGATTGAATACGAGAGGAATTTGAAGGTTTTATTGAGCCCCAAAGCTAGGCTCCGTATGTCCAGAGAGGTCTTATAAAAAATAAAATTAAAATTTTAAAGATTTTAATAAAACTAAATTTTGTTAGTAAATGGTACCATATCGGTTTTTTTAACCAAGCTGTACTAAGCCCTTAGATTCCACAAAATATTATCGGAGAACCTTCGAAAAACAATTTAAAATTAAATAAATTAATATCGATTGACGATGAGCCACTGATATAATGGAGATAGAACTGCAGTTTTCTCCAATCGACCTGGTAATAATTGAGACAGTATCGAGGATGCGGGGATCGGGACTGCATTATGCAGCCCTGAACAAGTAGAGCAACCTGTTGATTGCCTCCGACATTCCATATCGCTGTTACAAGTTTGCCTGTCTGCTTATCTAACCTGTTACTGAAATCTACAGCTTCGAAACACTTATATTATAGAAGTTACAATTTAATAAAATAAAAATAAATTTTACTAGGAAATAATTTAAAATATAATCGTTTAACCTCAAACAGTTAGAGACCATTTATGATAATAGTTCATATCGTATAATATCTTTTTTTTTTTTTTTGGAAAATGTCTCATATCGTTTATTTGATAATCATAACCTCCCTTTATATATATGTATTATTTTTAATTCGTTATTACCGGCCGTCCTCGAAGACAATCTTAAATATAAATACCTATAAATTTGTAATTACAAGTCAGATTACCGTATTTTTAAAATTTTTAATATTAAATCAACTTAATACTATCAACTATAATAAAGAGGTTTATATGATAGTTAATAGTGTTAGTAAGTACCAATTGATTTATTTAAAAATTAATACCAGTCTCAGTTTTTAAGAAATTGAAAAGATTATATATAGATACATTTGGTTAAAGTTGGATTGAAAGGATACTTAATTATTTAAATAAAATAGGTGTTTTTAATTAATATATATTAAGACTGGTATTATTTTTTTAAATAAATCAATTGCTACTTACTAACACTATTAACTATCATATAAACCTCATTATTATAGTTGATAGTATTAAGTTGATTTAATATTAAAAATTTTAAAAATACGGTAATTTGACTTGTAATTACAATTTTATAGGTATTTATATATAAGATTGTCTTCGAGGACGGCCGGTAATAACGATTTAAAAATAATACATATATATAAAGGGGGGTTATGATTATCAAATAAACGATATGAGACATTTTCCAAAAAAAAAAAAAAAAAAGAATGTAAAATGCCCAGTTAACTCCATTCGACAATTCATATATTCATTTTTCAGTAACAAAAAAAAAATTGTTTTAACTAACTCACTCATTATTTCAAACATTTTATATCATTCATCTTCTATTTGTTAACAATAAAAACAGAACTCTGAATACCAGCATGAAAACAAAACTAAAAGGATATACCACCAGATTATACAAACAAATTAAAATGATACAAAAACTTCTTAAATAAAATATTTTTTAAAGGATAATATTTATACATAAAAATAATTTAATAATAAAAAAAGTTTAAGGTTAGGTGCTTTGAACTCACGATCTCTATTTTCACAGAGCGATCTCGTCTTCGATAAAAATTTAAATTTTGTAAACGGTGTCCCTATGCCCCAATGAGATCTGTGCAACTTTCATTTACACTCACTATGACTAATTGTATCTGGGGACTTGGTCTCAAGGACTATGATAGTACAAGAGTCCAAGAGGAGAAAAAAGTCAGTTATTTAATTTTTGATTACTTTAATGAAAACTATGTATAATTAATAGTCAAAATTGATGAGCCTGCTAAGTATACGTAGGGAGAATAAAAAATGGTGGCTTTTTAAACACGTTAAAAAAAATTAATTTTTCATTCGGAGCTCTATATCATTAAAACTACCAACAACAATAAGAAATCTAGGAGAACATCATATAAAGTAGAGTAAATCTGCTTAACTGTAAGCACTAATAGAGCTATTTACGTTCAATAATTCTTGAGATATAGCTTTTTAAAAAGCAATATTTCATAAAATTGTTGTGCAGAACGTACTGAAAGATCAGTAATTAGAGAATTAATTTTAAAAAATCTTTTTTTTTATTTATTTGTTGATATTTACAACTGTATAAAAAAATACAACCAGTAAATTTGATCATAATGACATAATGATATGATACAGGATGTAGAGAAACTACCCAGTAGTAGAAATCTAAAAACAGTTTACAATATAAGGTCACGAGGCCATCTTCTTTTCAGGCGCCTTGGAGGATTGCCAGGAATGGAAGAGGAAGCAAGGTTAGAAACGAGCGGGTTTAGGTAGTTAGGGAGTTTATTATGGAAGGAATAATATCGGGTTCGGGCTAGATCGGTTACATAAGGAACATTTAGGTCTTTATGGATGGTTTTATTAGTAACAAAATAAGGAGCATTGAGGATTTTACGAAGGATTTTTTAAAAAATCTATATCTCAAAAACCATTTCACGTACAGATGTCTGTTAGCACTCAAATTAATTAATAGCCCTGTTGAAGACCTGAAAATCAGGTCGAAACGTCGGCATAAATAAATATTTTTTGTTTATTAATGTTGTTTCTTTGCTAACCGCACCTCCCGACCATCTTCTCCAATCAATTAAAATATTTTCTGTAATAGGGTGGAAACAACATACATATTACAATCTTAACTCACCCAGTTATTTCATACAACGCATATACTTATATAACTTATTGTTAAAATGTAGTTGTTTTTTTTTTCATTTTTTATAATAAAATATTATGGGTGTGAAGTTGCCCATATGATTTTCCTCTATAATTTTGATCGATGTAGAAATAAAAATAACAATATTTTACCATAAAGCTACACTGTTTATTTCAAATTAATGAATTTTATTCAAGTAATTTTTTATTAAATTAAAATATATTACACTTCAGAGAAAGGGATATATTATTTGTCATAGTTATATACTGTAATATCTGATACGAATAATATTAAATTCGATAGTCATTCATTTTACTGTTACGAGGGCATACAGGTTATAAATATCATTTTAAAAGGACCAAACATGCCAACCATTCTATGAGGACTGAAACTTGAAACAATAGCTACTGACGGGACCTCGTAACTTCATTAACAAGTTTTATGAGATAGCTAAAGTGTAGGAGGCCAAGTGTAGGCATGACCAATCCTGTTTTGGGTCAAGTATTTTGGAGGAAACTTTTTCAACTAAAAGAAAAATATATATAATATATGAGGAGAAGCTAGTCAGGGGTGGAGTCAGGAAAGATGCACAAACAAGTAAAACGTATTAATTTGTTACAAAATTTGGACCTTAATTTCAGGTATACATAAGGGCTGAAAAGGCAAAACAAGATAATAAGCTTAATTCAGATAAAAATGAAGAGAAAATAATAACAAAAAAACTTGGAAAAACACATAACAATAAATTAAGTAGATAGTAGATGATAATGATGATAAAATATAATATTTTAGAGGTAGGAATTATACAAAATAAGTGATGAAATAATTTATTAAAAATAAGACAGTGCTCATGTAAATAAAGAAATAAACATAATGAAAGGTGCAGGAGATAATATAAATAATAACTAATTGAAATTAACATAATAAAATATATAAGCAATAATTAAATGTAAATAGTGAAAAATAAAATAAAATTAATATACCGGATTTGGTTTCGTAATAAGTTTTTTATTTTAATTTTTAAATAAACTACAAACTGCCCTACAGTGTCCTATAATAATGTTGCTCTTACCCCTGTCAAACAGATCCGCTACCTTGGGCTGCAAATGGACAATGACTAACCTGAAATCCTCACACAAGACTGAAAAGACAGGAAACTGCACGTCGATTTCGAATATTACAGCACTTACTAGAAAAACGGTCTAAACTTCCAATTTATTACAACAGACTGATCTACATGACTGTAATGAGACCTATCTGGACATATGGAGTTGAACTTTAGGGCTCCAAAAAACCTTCGAATTCCTCTCTTATCCAATCCTTACAATCCAAAATCCTCAGTCCTCCTTACTCTTTCACAAATAAAATTATCCATAAAGACCGATCTAACCCGAAACAGATATCACTCCTTCCATTATAAACTTCCTAACCACTCAAACCCACTAGCTTCTAGCCTTGCTACCCCTTCCATTCCTGGCAATCCTCCGAAAAGCTAAAAAAGAAGATGGCCATGAAACCTGCTAATGTAAAAACGTCCGAGTTTCTTTAGATTCTTTATCACTTCATCAACTCCATTATGCACTAAAATCAAATTTTCTGGATGTATGTATATGAATGTACAGTTGTAAATAGCAAAAAATAAAATTTAAATACGTATATACATTTTGTTTCCTCTAGCATAGTATATACCGTGTATATATAATGTTATGATGTAGTAAATTTTAAATAATATGTATATATGACAATATTAAAAAAAATAAAAAAAGATGTAATTGACAAAATGAGGTATATATTACTACATGAATAGTGGAATGCCCAAAACGTGATACAAGAAACATAGAATAGCGATAATATTCTAAATGGAATTTTGTCACCTCAGAATCTTAATAAATAAATTAATATAATTAATTAGATTTTTTTTTACATTTTCTTCTGCATATTTCATTATATTTATTTCTTTATTTACATGAACACTGTCTTATTTGTTTTTATATTGTATGTTAATAATTTTTTTATAATTCTTACTTTTACAATATTATATTTAATCTTCTGTTAGTATCATCTTCTATCTACTTAATTTATTTTTTTATATATTACCAAACAAATTTGGACTTTGGTCACTTATTATTATTTTTACTTCTTTATCTCTTATTTAAGGTTTCTATCTCATTTTATGAGATCTTTATAACCACAAAATTTTCTATGTTAGCTTTTGTGGATGACCTGGTTTTGCTGGCTTCCAACGACCGAGGCCTCCAATACAACATAAGTGTTCTGCAAGAGGAAATGACCTCAATAAACATGAAAATTAACCCGGAAAAGACCAAATGTATAAGGATAGGAAAGAAACTCCGGAGAATAATGAGGGTGATCAGAGCTAACAGAGAAAGACTGGAGCAGATCCAGTATTTCAAATATCTAGGTGCTCATCTCAACGAAAGCGGCCACATTGATGAGGAAGTTTCTCAAAGAATCAATGCAGCTGGAAGAATATTTAGTTTGCTTCGAAGGGGTTTTCTAGGCAAAAGGAAGTTGACGAGAAAAACTAAAATAATGATCTATGAAATCGACGTGCCTCTCTATTCTTTTCTACTCTTTCGAATTGTGGACACTCACCTCGAAACACAGGAGCCGGATCCAATCCATGGAGATGCGGTACCTTCGTAAGGTGGAAGGAAGGACACGACAAGATAGAGTATGGAACAGTACCATTCGGACTAACCTCGGAGTCAAACCGGCTGAGAGCATCCTTGAGGGCCACAAGCTAAGATGGTTTGGATACTTCCTTCGGATGGACCAGGAAAGAACTACCAGAAAGACATATGAGACTCGCGTGGAGGGAAGAAGACCAAGAGGAAGACCACGAATTTCCTGGAGGAGATTATTAAGGAGGCGGGATATAGACTGGAGTAGGAGAAGGAAGATGGTCCAAGAGCGAGATATCTCGCCCAGATTCTGAAAATTGTAAACACACACTGCACAAGTGATAAAGTGATTATGATGATCTCATTTTATTTTTTTCAGCTCTCATAAATGCCTGAAATTCAGGTCAAAACGTCGGCACAAACAAATACCTTTTAATTATTTATGTATCATGAATGACCAAACCCCCGATCTTATATCGTCTACACTTGTTACGGTTGCCATGGTGAAATAAAAACACTGGCTAGATCTGTGTAGACAAGAGGTGTGACGGTTGTCATGGTGAAAAACAAAACACGAGCAATATGTTTTAGACGTGTGGGTTTTGTTTTTGTGAAGGGACAGTTTAATTTTGGTACACGTTACGATTGTTCAATGTGAAGTGATAATAGTTTAAAGACCCTCTGTACTGTTTGAACTGGAATATCGCCATATGAGAAATGTTGTTTTATATGTTTTGTTTTTAAAATTATGGTGTTTTACTTCAATGGACGGTCATTAACACTAGAAGTGGGGATATAGTGCAGTGACGTTTCTTCAGCATGTCCTGGATAAGAGAATAATATTGTAAATATAGTTGTTAAGGTTAAGCATTAAGTTAAGGTTAAGTCAACCTATAAGTTTTAATTGTTTTATTAATTGATAAGGATTCTTATTTTTTTCCTTTTTCATTCTCTGTATATAGATTTCTTAGTATTATTAAGATTAGTATTATTTTTCACTATGACAACCGTAACACCTCTTGTCTACAAAGATCTAGCCAGTGTTGTTATTTCACCATGACAACCATAACACCCCTTGTCTAGGCAGATATCGCCAGTGTTTTTATTTCACCATGGCAACCGTAACACCCTTATATATAATCTACGGTCATTTCTGAACACTTCATTAAATATAATATGATTTCTTTGAAACAGTAGAGAATGAAACTAGTTTTTAATGCCGAACTGAAAATAGGCAATGCAGAAACCTGATAACGGAGGATATGAAACGGCCTATTAGTCTACGCTATCGACTGGCACCTTGTCATTCGATCACTCTTCCTATTTTCCTGAATAATTTCCTCATCTGTTCTGGGGTTTCAGGGGATGTTTAATGGACTGTGCATTAGTACCATTCATATACCACATAATTTTTTTATTTTTTGATTCATCAAAATATTTCAGAAAAGAACGTTGTTTACATCGGGACCTGCTCGTGCTATACTGCAGGTGGCCCGAGTGTAATTTTAGAATTATGATATATGTGTTGAAAAGGGGAGCTGAAAATCGTGAGACACTTTCAGCTCATAAAACCATGCATGCATATATTTTCCTTAATTTATAAGGTTGATTCCCTGGAGGGGCAATTAGGTTGGTGTGTTAGGTATAAATTATTCATCTATAATAATATAAAAATTTGGTACACAGCAAATTTGGGTGGTCTCATGGCTTATATGGTGAATGACGTTTTCTAGCCGCTTTCTCGTCCAGGTTGTGCTGTTGGCGAATATGGGGAAAACCATCTGATCTTCGCCTGGTGTCTGAAAAGACGTCTTGGTTCCTGCGTGGCTGGCCAGCATGTCCCCGACTCAGGCGTAATGGTAGGGGTAGGCCAAGTCCTACCTTGCATAGTGCACAGGCTGGGGCGGCATTGCAGTAGCACCGTCTTCGGGCCCTTCCGGTGTCCGCTGAAAGGGGGGCATAAGAAAAAAATGAGACCCCCAACCCCGACTTTATATAAAACCAAAAAACAACGGTAAAAATAGGATTACTGAAATCCGACAAACGTTATTTCAAAATATGTTTATTGTTTACCGTAGATTTAATATGATGAGAGGATGGTCGGAAGAGCGGCCATTGGAGTAATAATGGACACAAATAGCTGAAACTTTATTACATTTGGATCTATTAAACTGAAAATCAAACAATTGATTAATAGTTTTACCCCTCATTAAAAAGCTATATATTTAGTCATTCACTTAATAGTACATTTCGGTTCCAAGAAGTAACCAAGATGACAGGAAATTATTTCCAAAGATCGAAATTAAGAGAAGCAAAGGGAATCGGCTTGCAAGTAAATTAAGATAAAACAAAGTATGTGAATGTAAGCCAAAAACTCCACCCTAATGACATGGTCTGAGTTTAAAATACCTCGGCTCCACAATAACTCTATAAACCACCCACGGACTGAGATATATCAGCCTATAACAAGCGTGAACGGAACTTTCTTCTCTCTCTCAAGAATACTGAAATGAACAAAAATCTATAAAAATAAAGTATACAATGATAAAGCCAGCTCTGAGATATGACTACGAGACCTGGGCTCTAATTCAGAATTTTGAGTAAGGAAACTCATCTGTACAATTACAGGAGCGATCTGGGATCAGAGCCTTAACACGCGGAGAAGAACAAACAATGAGCTGTTTGCAAAGACTGGTTAATTAATATCTCGCGATATGAAGGCAAGGAGGTTAAGATGACATGTTGCCCGAAGCAATCCATCAGGGTGCCTCTAAACAATGAATGGCAGTACAGTAGGCTAGAGACCATGCGAGAGGCTAAAAATAGATGGAAAGACAGTATCAACAATGATGCGAAAGAGCTACATAAAGAAAACTGGAAAGCAGTAGCCCGAGGCATGGAGAAGGCTTGTTTGGACGGCCAAAGATTTTCAAGTTAGAACCAACAGACTAATACGCCCGGTTTTTTAAAATTTCATTTAGTCTCTTTTGTATAGACCGTTACAGTATCACCATGTATCTAATTGGTATTTCATATAATATACATAGAAACTATTTTTTCAAAATTCACAAATCTCTTTATTGTTCACTTTCAAAAAATTATCATAGTATTTCTAGTCTAGAACAAACGGTTATTTGATCTTAAGAACAATTGATCTTAACAGCTGAATTTGTCGGAATGTATGCTCCTGAATTTTTACGAGTCCAGATTTTTTTATTTATTGACATTTACACCTTTATATAAAATACTACAAGCAAATTTGAAGTAAGATCATAATGATATGATACAGCATGTAGAGAAACACCTAGTAGTAGAACTCTAAAAACAGTTTACAATATAAGGCCACGCATCACGAGGCCATCTTCTTTTCAGGCGCCTCGGAGGATTGTCAGGAATGGAAGAGGAAGCAAGGTTAGAAACTAGTGGGTTTGGGTGGTTAGAAAGTTTACAATGGAAGGAATCGGGCTAGATCGGTTACACAAGGAACATTTAGGTCTTTATGGATGGTTTTATTAGTAACAAAATAAGGTATAATAATTATTTTTATCCTCTAATTTCGATACCATTCTTCGAGAGTTGTGATATGGGACTGGAGAGTTTGGGATGCAATAAAAGGGTTATTACTAACTGTGAGCACACATGTGTCATCAGCATACGTGGTAAGAATAGTGTTAGGAGTTGTTGGGATGTCAGCTGTATAGACAGTGTAGAGGATAGGACCAAGGATACTACCTTGAGGAACACCAGCAGATTGAAAATAGAGGGATGAATTGGAACCATTACGGTTTACATGGAATAATCTATTAGGAGGTAGGTGGAATTTACGGAGTTTGTAAAGCAGTCCCGGGTACCAGACTCGATCAAAGATTTAAATAGTGTTACATCTACAATGTAAGGAAAACCTTCGATAGGATCAAATATATAACTTTATTTTTACAACAGTAAGGTCGATCCGAACTGAACTCATCAAAATTTTACAGAATGTACAATATGAGATTGGAATGAATATTATATGTCGTCACCTTATTATATTATTATTTGTTTTCTTATTAATTTCTAATAATAGTGTTTTAATGTTTTATCGTTCTATTATGGTATTTATATCGATTTGTTTTTAGCCCCGATGAATGTCTCAAATTTAGGCTGAAATGCCGGATCAATTTAAAAATGTTTCAATTATTTGAGATTATCTGATCATCTTCTCATAACAATATATAACTATTTACATAGTAAACATCCAATAACTAAGAAATCAACATTAACAGTACCATGTGTGAGGCAATAAGAGCAAAACGTCTCAAGGAATCCGAACTCTAAGTTGTCAAAGAGAACGATATCCCTCAGTAATTTAGGAAGGGACTGCAAGCCCTACTATGAAGATTTTTGTATGGAAGTCAAATCATCTTAATCTTTTTCAGTTAAAAAAAAAGAAAAGAATAATTACGATGGGAAGGAAGCATATTAAAAAAGGAGAACATAAGAATTTGACTTTGGAAATTCCTAATCATTTAAATGCGCAATTTACTTCTTCGGAAAAGGTATTCCTGAGAGAGCAGTAGGGAAGAAGATTAAAAAATATAACATACGATAAATTCTTTCCATAACGGTAGAGAAAAACAAACTGTTTAATCCTCATATACTCGTATTAACAGCCGTGGTATGCCATGGAATGAATTTCAAATGAAATATTTTAAAATACAAAAATTCTTTATAAATAAAGATACCATTAATTTCATTTGTTTTCAATAGGTCGGAGTAGTTTAGTGAGTAAGGCGTTGTGCCACTAACTCCTAACTAAGACACGGGTTCAAATCCGGCTGTGATTATTTATTCTGTTCCTGTAGCCTTGAGACCCTATAGGTTCGGGAGCCATTCGGGATAAACCCAGCCAACTAAATGGGCACCATTAATTCGGGAAAAATCTAGAGTTAGGATGTCATTCAGACCAAAGCATCTCCTTGCACAACCATTGGTCTAGTAATAATAGTTACAAAGTACTGGCCCTTCGTAGATTGCTGCGGTACAGATTATCATAATTATTATTATTATTATTACTAATCAGGAGGTCTTAGGCTATAGATTGAAATTTTACAAGAAGGCACTTATAAAATAGAATAAGAAGAAAATATTAATGAAATCAAAATTGTATAAAAAAAAAAAAATTAAATATTGAAATAGTCGATTCCGACTATTACAGCACTTACTGGACAAACGGTCTAAACTTCCAATTTATTACAAATGACTGATCTACATGACTGTAATAAGGCCAATCTGGACATGCGGAGTTGAGCTTTGAGGGATCACTAAACCTTCGAATTCCTCTCGTATTCAATCCTTCATAAAATTCTCAATGCTCCTTACTTTGTCACAAATTAAATCATACATAAAGATCTTAATGTTCTAGCCCGAACCAGATATCATTACTTCCATTATAAAATCCCGAACCGGGCATTCCTAGCAATCCTCTGAGATGCTTGAAAAGAAGATTGCCATAAGTCCTGTTAATGTAAAACTCCATTAGAGTGCTACCTATGGGTAGTTTCTCTACACGCCTGTATCACTCCATTATAACCGAAATCAAATTAACTGAATGTATAATAAATTATACAGCAGTAAATTTCAATAAATACATTAAAATTATATATATATTGAAACTGTACGTATAATTTCTTAAATATTTATTTAAACATTTTAGGAAAAAACTAAATAACAGTTAAAAACTAAATCTCAGTTATAATGGAGTGATACCCATTATAACTGAGATCAAATTAACTGAACGTATAATAAAATATACAACAGTTAATTTCAATAAAGACATTAAAATATATATATATTGAAACTGTACGTATAATTTCTTAAATATTTATTTAAACATTTTAGGAAAAACTATTTTTTAAAAATTAAATTTAAATGGACCATCATTGGACTACAAGTAATTGAGGAAGATGTAAAGATAATCAATATTTATATTCCTTACATTATTCAAACCATTAACGTATAATCGCAAGTATACAAAGAAACCTCAATATTTTAAAATTTAATAAACGTTTATCATTTATTATTACAATAAAAAATGGGAAAGGGAACTGGGTTTCCTGTAATAATTACAAAATAAAACGAGCATTATTTTGACTAAAGGCCGAATCTCTGAAATGCAAAACAGAGGCGGGTAGATAAATTAAACGGTGAATTAAGTTGAGATCTGTTTAGCAGTGGCTCTGACCCCAGTGCCACCTGTATAGCCCGGGCAATACCTTCACTTCCTCAACACCTGTGTCTTGTAATCCCTCTGTTATTATTACTAATTATATATTGACTATTATCTATTAATAATACTCTGTTAATAGAAATTAATATTATACTTTTGTTAAAATCTATATTTAGTCTCAAATAACTCGTTAAAATTTAATTTTTTTTAAAGAAAGCAAACCGCCATTGTTGTTTTGGCATTACATCATTTCAACATAAACACATGCTTTTTAATTATTACATATGTTATTTTAATTTATTTCGTTATTTTAGTGTTAAAGCACTAAAATTAAAGCTATTTAAATGAACTATAAAGTAGTTTATTTTCGTAGGAGTAGTACTTTTTATAACATTTGAGAAAATGTTTATTTCTAGTTGTTCCCGTAAACTTTTTAATCAATAAAATCATATATATCAGAGCAGTACTGTTCTTGTATGCTAAAATAAATGTATTTCTAGTTGTTCTGAAAATATTTTGATTGCAAAATTCATATCCATAAAACGTCATAAAAACTACAACCCCAAGAAAGATAAGAGTGAAACAACTTCAGATTACGTAAAACTGGTTTTATTTTGAGTGTTGGCTGACATCTGTTCTTCCAAGTTTTTTAAAAATCTTAATATTTTATTCAAACAACTAGAAATCAACTTGCTTTTTATTTATTTACTTATTGTAGTTTACAACAGTACAAAAAAATATAATATGTGGTATGTTTCAAGTACTCAAATTCAAATCTTGGGAAGGAACCACACCACCCAATGATGGTACTTCGAAGATCAATATAAACTAGAAGGTACCGTGGCCACATTCTTTTCAGACGCCTTAGAGGATTATTGGGGATTATTAAGGATGATATATTAAGAAATAATGAGTTAAGAGTTTAATATCAAAAGACGGATATGGGCCAAATCAGCAACGAAAGGGATGTTAAAAGTCTTTGTGGATGAGTATATTTGTGAGGTAATAAAGAGCATTAAGGATTTTACGTAGGATTTTGGATTGTAAATATTGGATGCGGGGGGAATTTGATGGTTTAGTAGACCCCCAGAGCTCAATTCCATTTGTCCAAATTGGTCTAATTATCATAGTGTTAAATAATTTTTTGTAGTAAATGGGAAGTTTATAGCGTTTGCCAAGAAGGTGTTGTAGTAATCGAAATCTACCTGCTTTTTCTTGACGTTTCAGTCTTGTATGGCGATTCCAAGTAAGTCTCTTGTCAAGATGGAGTCCTAAGTAGCGAATCTAATCAACAGGCGTTAGTGGGATATGTAAAAAGGATACTGTTGGGCAAGAGAGTAGAGGTTTACGACAGTAAGTATTGGTGATATGGTTGGAGTTGTATCTAATATAATATTTTTTTTACTATTTTGAAAGTCTCCATGTTTTATTCCCCCTAACTATAGTTGACAGACTCGTAAATTTTGACAATTAATTATACATATTTTTCATTAAAATAATAAAAAATTGGGATAAAATAACTGACTTTATTTTCACCGGGCTCTAGGTCGACCTTTATCGATAACTTGAATATCAGCTGTTCGTACCCGATACATTTTACTTCGGTCTCTGAACTCATAAAACCAAGGATCTTTTCTAGCATCTCCTTTTCGTTGTCACCAATATTCTATCGATATCTGTCATGGTTATTTATTTTTTTTATTAATAGATTTAAAGGGATTTATATTGTTGCAAAACTGAATTCTACACAACGTAGAAAAACTTTGTAAATAGCAAACAAAAATAATATTTTAGGGCTAGTCTTATTATATTGATTAATTGGATACATTAAGTGCAATCCTCATAAATATACGTAAGAAAGAAGGTTGATACTATTTAGGCATGATAGAGGTGGCAGTTTTGGAGTAAGGTAAGTGAGAGACAACTCTAACCTATTCTCTTGCGGCCTAGGTAACTTCCTCTCTGCGTGTGCTTCGATATGATGGAAACAATTTATTTATAAAGGTATAACAATTGAGAACTGACCTTGTTTTTTTAACGAAAACTAATAGTAATGGTTCGAAAATTGCCCTCAGCCGTGATTAAAAAGTACTGAATCCCTAGAATATACTAGCAACCTAAATTCTGTACCTCAGGTTATACTGATCTATGATTTCAAAAACAAAAATCACCCAATATCCGGTAAATCTATGTTTTTCTCTGTTAATACAACTGTATAAAAAATGCTAGCACTAATACTTTCTGTTATGGAATAATTAAAATAAAATCTGTACCTACCATGAAGGGTTAGGGGTCCAATATTTTGTGAGTAAGTTATTTTATCTAGAACTGTTACATGATCAGCGGTTGTTCAAGGGGGTGATTTGGTCAGAATCACGCTCCACCGTCAGATTTTTACCTAAGGGTAAAATCACTTCATGAAGCTGGGTGGACTCCAGGGGTATCCCGAACCCAGCAGTGAATCAGAAAATAATTATCTGCCTCTGCTGGATTTGAACCTAGGTCCTTCAAGTTAGTAGAATAGTGCCTTTACATTGAGCTACACGCCCCCTAATACAATCATAATGATGCCAAATACTTACTGATACTTTTAGAATTAAAAATCTGTTTTGTACATCACACAAATTTCACTAAACGTCCTTGTTTGAGATAACATTAATCTTCGTTTGTTTGACAAGAGCTATTTCAATATTATTCCCTTATATTTTATAAAAATGTAAAAGAAAGTATAAACTGACTATTGTCATTCTAACCATGGAAACATCTTAAGCTGCAGTTCTGAGGTTGCAAAAACCAACGTCTCACCTCCTTCAGCTACAGCCGGCTCACTTACTTATATATGGAATATATAGTAAGGAAAAGTATAGCGATCATGTTTTGATGTCTCCTGAATCCAAATAACTTTGTTTTGCGAAATGGTCTGTGTGTCTGTTTTTGAACAGTCTATCAAATAGAATTATCAAATATAATTATTTTCAAATATATGTAATCCTTCGTAAAATCCTCAATGCTCCTTACTTTGTCACAAATAAAATCATACATAAAGACCTTAATGTTCCCTATGTAACCGATCTAGCTCGAACCAGATATCACTCCTTCCATTATAAACTCTCTAACCACTCAAACCCCTTAATTTCTAATCTTGCATCCTCTTCCATTCCTGACAATCCTCCGAGGCGCCTGAAAAGAAGATGGCCACGAGACCAGCTAATG
>NW_027114717.1:759051-779572 GCF_000696795.3 Halyomorpha halys | reverse complement strand
ATATATATATATATATATGTGTGTGTGCTTTGGAAACCACAGTGTTGACTCACGGCTATAGTAACACAATAAATAGTTATCTGCCAGAGACGGATTGGAAGCCGTGTCTTAGTGAGGCGTTAACTCACAGAGCTACCCTTCTCTATTTAAAACAAATCTTCAGAACTAAAATTAACAATTTCAAACACAACAAATTATATTATTATTCACATATTAACAATGATTCACTAGAGTGTTTTAAAATATGATATAATAAAATTAATTTATAATTTGAAAATACCTTCGTATTGTATATACAACATTTACATCATCATTGTCTATATTTCATGTTTAATGTATTAATTAAAATCGCACCCACATGTATCTGGGTTGGACACAGGAGGGTTCCCGAACCAATACAGCAAACTTTCAGCTCCAGAAACAGAATAAATAATTATTTGTTACTGGCGGATTTGAACCTGGGTCCTTAAAGTTATTACCACAGCGCCTTACTCACTCAGCCAAAGGGAAAAGTTATGAACCCGTTCATCTTATTTTAGAAATTTTTTCGCTATTAAGAAGAAATATTGAATACAGACAATATATAGTATAATAAAACAATTATAAAAACGACAAATGGGGAGAAGATAATTAACATTACAAAAAGTATTTTGAGTAAATTAAATACGTGGTTAAAAAAATATAAAATTTATACTTTCTTTGAATTGTGAATTGAAAGTTAAAACGAATAAAAAGCTCATTAAAAGATAATTAACGTTGTATTATTATTTGAATACTAATTAGACGAGTTTAATTTGCATCCAATTTAAAAAATAAAATAAATTAGTCTAAAAAAATTCATGGAAATTGTTATATTATTCAAAGTTCAAATATATACATTGAAAATTTCTTGAGTATATATTTAATGAAAATATTTATAAAAATGTAAATAATTTTATTTATAATATTTAGATAATTCCCAGCTGCATCATCAAATATTCATTTTTTTTTTTTTTTTAATTTTTTCAGGTATTCACTATACAGCACGTATATATGTGTGCATTCATACTGTTTGAAACCTATTCTATTTAACATAGAATTTAAATATTATAGAAGAATCTATTTAACATTCTTAATATAATTATGTTAATATGCCCAACAATAATTATGATATCTGTTTTAATACTTATTTTGACTATTAATGTTTTTGTTTTTTTATGGAAAATTACATTTCTCAATGATTTTGTCTTATATATACTTGTTGATATTACAGAGGTCAACTCAGTCACCTATAAACCTTAAATTGTTATCTTATGTATAAATAGAATATGTCCAATTTGTACACGGTAGCTCTAAAAAAGAAAAAGAAAAAAAACGACATTACTCAAAAAAGCGATATATAAGAAATTAAATTTTTAAATTATATAAAACATATATTGAAATGTTATAAAACATTTAAAATTTCGCCTCAGTATATACTCTATAAATATGCACCTAAAATTAAAAATAAATTTATTAAATAAATCAAAAATTGTATCCTTATTAGTCTCAACAATTTTTATTTCAACAGTCCAACGTTTCGGCCATTTCAGCCATCCTCAAAGACATCTTTAATTATAAATTCGGTAGTGATTTGGTGGATAATTTTAAAATAAGAAGATTTAGATATTTATGATTTTAAATAAAAAAGTAGGTTTTTAACTTATAATTAATGACCTGGGCAGAATAGCCTGCAAAACTTTAATGTGATGAAGAATTTATAATTGAAGACGTACTTGAGGAAGGCTGAAATGGCCGAAACGTTGGACTGTTGAAATAAAAATTATTGAGACTAATAAGGATACAATTTTTGATTTATTTAATAAATAATTACCTGTCTCAAGAAATTGAAATAATATAATTAAATTAAAAATAAATTGAATAAATACTCAGTTGCAAAAAAAAATTGAGAAAAGTCTTTTACGCAGTCTTTTTCTTACGTAAGTAGGAAAAATTAACTTTTAAATTAAATAAAAACATATCTCTACTTTGTTTGAATTGTGAGTCATCTAAAAAATAAAAAGGTTTTTGTTTATTTTGAAATGGACGTGTTCCAAAGATATGAGCGTAAACAGTGAATGCCTTCTCTAATGTGGCCCCTCAAGCTAGTAGGTTTGTCAAAAAGTAACCATGGAATACGTCAAATATAAAATAATTATTTTTTATATATGTCATTATGAATTTATTAGTATATCCAATTTTTAATATATTGTTCGTATATTTATTTAATTATAAGAAGTTAAAAAAAAATACTAAATTTTCAGAAAATATTATTTCTGAATGCAGATGTCATTTTTTTTTTCGTTTCTGTTCTATACATATATTTATAAATGCAAATATCATATATTTTTTTTATTACCATTCTCTTTATTGACATTTAAGAGGATATAAAAATTACTCATCAACATAGAATAGCTATTTTAAAACAAAAATAAAATGAGTTAATTTGTATTTGGTATAAAAATTAGATATCGCTCCCAAAAAATATGACACAACTAAGAAAAATTATTTTAGAGAAAAATTAATTTTAAAATTCTATCAAACATATTACTGCTTTGATTGAATAGAGAATATATCCCTGCTTTAATTGAATGGTTCACAAAAAAAAATATATATTTTTTGTTAACATATTTCAGAGTTAATATTGTAGACTGTGGTTGATTTGTGATAGCATTAGGATAGTCTGAAGGAGAATATCAGATATAGAATTCTCAAATTATGGTAATATCTTTGGAATACGTACAATTAAAAAATAAATTATAAATTTTCATTTGTGAGATGAGCCATTAAATTAAAGCAGGGATATATTAAAGTATTATAAAACGTATTTCAAATGTTAATTCATTATATACTAAAATATAATAACTAAATAATGTCGAACATCATTTTTGAACAACTCTATACAAAGATTTTAAACAAAATTAACCTGAGTGTATCCATGTATATCCATTACCTGAGTGTAGGAGAGGTTAAAAATATTGTGTGATAAGCAAGTGCTAATGGTGTTGAGCTAATCTATAATTAAAACTTTTAAAATTTAATGGCAAAGGGATAAAATAGGTAATTAGAAATATGCTAAAAAAGATTATTAATAAATTATGATTATTCCCTTTTGTTTTATTGTTTCATAGGGTGATTTTTACAGAAATTAATGACCTTGGCAGAATAATCTGCAAAAAGTTAAGTAAATTTATATTTAATGTTAACTAATTTATGAATGATAATGTTGTTGTTTTTTTTAATTGTTAAAAATGTGTGTTTAATAAAAGCTGTTATTTATTATATTGTTCTTGAGGATGAGCGAATTGGACGAAACGTTTCACGTTTAAAGAAATAATAAAGTTTTGAGACTCAACTTGGATATAAATCATTTTATTTAATCAATTAAAAATTTTTCTTTTGTGTGATATGCTATTATATCAAAGCATCGACATATTGAAATATTATAAATATATTTTAAGGCCAGTATATAATGAAATAAATACTTATAAATAAATAAGAGGTAGGTTCGGTTTAGAGTTTGCAAATGTAAATGATAGAAAAAATAGTGATTAGTAAAAGTTATAAATTTAGGAAAGACTTTTATAGAAGAAATTATAGACGGGACAAAGGCAATTAGCCGGCATTTTAAAGGGGAAAATGACAACAAAGTAAAGATATCCTTGAAAATGACCTAAGTGGTCGAAACGTTGGAAAGTTTTTAAAAAAGAATAAAGTTGAGAAAAAGGATCAAATTTGTTTTTAAATAAACTAAACCACTCTCAAACAAGAATATATTAATAAAGATTAATCTAAATACTTACCTCAAAATAAGCTTTATAATAGTTTAATAATGTTTTATATCTTTTTTAAGTTCACTTATTTCAAATCTCAGCGAGTTATCATGTGCATGACATGTCAGTTTATATGTACATCCCATAGATTTATTTAAGCGTAGGAGTTAATAAGAAAATATAGTGAGAACAACTAGTTTTTTTTTTTAATTCATATATATTTAGTTCATAATATTTTTCAGTTTAGATATTTTTTTTTTTATTGACAGATTTAATAAACCTCAAAATATTCTTGTAAACTATATCCTTTTAAGATATACATGGCATAGACTAGACGAAGACATCGCGTATAGACACTCACCTGTAGTCGTATACATCGGCGACCAGGTGTACTCAGAGAAGGGGACACAGACCGTAGACCTCCGCCGAAGACGGCCCGACACAAACTGAGCTTAGGACTCGCCACTCAGCGCAAGTCCGCGGCCGATGTTGTTAGTTCTGTGGTGGCTTGAGGCTTACCAACGCCTTCTGGAAGGCCTTCAGAGTTCTGGAGAACGGAATTTTCCAGGAGTAGAATATCACTAAAAGATTAGCTGTTCGAAAAATACTCGTTTTCCACAATAATATGATATGACTACCTCTATGAAGTACTCTCGCGTTAGGTTTTAAAACTAAAATACTTCGCAATTCCTAGATTTAAGGATGTAGATAAATAATTGAATACAATTAAAAGTTTGATATAAGATAATAAATTTAGTTATTTACACATTAGTTTAATGATTTAATTAATTTCTTATTATAACTATTTAGTTTATTGCGGTAAATAACATTATATAATAAAAATATAATGTACAAAAAATACCAATATCTTCAATACGACTGTACAAACTTAAAACAAATTTGAGACTGGTTAAGGGCTCTATAAATTGCACCAAAATGCGCCCACCGGATCTAATTAAACAGATTTGAAACAGAGATTATTTTACATTACGTTTAAAAAGTTTTTCTTAATTTGAAACCAATATTTCGCGCTTCAAAATAACAGACATTCAGCTTTCCAAAGGTTGTATTGACGTAGAAATTGGATAAAATGGAGAGGAGTTATGAACAATTGTCACGAGAAGAAAAAAAAGTTCTCCAAATAAATCAATAGTGAAAAATTTATAATTTTTAATTTCTTTGAAAATTAAATTAAGGGATTCCAGATGATGAATATTATTTGCTTACTAAAAAAAAAATGATTGACGTACTTTACTTCAAGCCATATTATGTTTATTTATTTTTTAATTTTTAGTAAATAAATATTATGTTTATTTATTTTTAAATGTTTAGTAAATTTTATATATTTTTTTCTATCTTTCATTTTTTTTTTTTATTTTCACTTGTAAATGTTCTTTACAACCAGCAAATGAGATGTTCTATCCAGGCAGGCAACTTCCTGACGTTTAATAAATTTTTTTATTACACTAGGAGCTTCCGTATCCAACTCCTCTTCAGCCTACGCCGAGTTAGGTCAGGAATGTCATGTGTTCCCTGCTATCTGTCGTATAAACTTATTGAAATATCCATGTAGCGTGTTGTGAAACTGTTTGTAAGTCATATGAATGTGGGCCGTTACAGTCGGAATGCGTAGGTCGGTGTGAATGGTCTTGTTTGAAACGTAGAGTGGTGAGTTCGTTGCCAGTCTTAAAAATTGTGATTGAAAAGGTTGTATTTTCTGAATCTGTGTCTTTTTAGCAGGTCCATAAATTTGGCAAGCGTAAGTCCATATGAGTTTTAGTAAGTAGTTGTATGCGTTAACTTTCTATCTGAATCATAATTTAGAACGTATGTGTAGTATAGAATATAATTGTCTCAGTCAGAAATTTAGCGTTTTACGTTTTGTCTTGACGTGTGAGCCCCATGTCAACTTTCTGTCATAGGTAAGTCCTAAATAAGTTACTGCGGTATAGGGTGATTGTCAATGTAAACTGAAGGGCATGTTTTATGTCGCAGAGTAAATGTGACTTGTGATTAATCTTAATTATCCATCGTGTGAACCAAAAATTTTATTTTTAATGAATAACTTTTAGTATAATCATATTGGAAGAAGATCCGGGTGGCTGTCAATAAAGGTATCAAAATAGTAAAAGAAACCTATTTATTATTAATCTACGTTTCGCCCCACTTTGTAGGGTTTCTTCAGAGCTTTTAGAATGAAACAAAGATGACAACTTCGTTGTTTCATATTCATATTCAGTTGTTATTCTTGTTTCAATTGGACAGCCCTGACGAAGCACGAAAAGTGGAGCGAAATTCTGGTTATTGTTTAAATAATTTTCTTTTACTATTTTGATACCTTTATTGACGAACAACCGTACTATCTTCCTACAATTTGGATAGAATCAATAATATTTTTTTTCTTATTCTTGAAAAAGGGACAAATAGATTGGCATATAATAATAATGAAAAAATGTAGTTTTTCTGAGCAATGCGCCAACGTCATTCGTCATGACGTCATTTTCAATATTTAACTAACATAAGAGGCTCTCAACCATGTTAAATGTTATATGGTTTGAGCGTGCTAAAAGAAGAAAATTTCTCTCTATTTAACACACTTTAACATGTTAAACTAAAAATTATGAATACCTCTAAGAAAAAAAGATTTTCAAAGTTATAGTAATTCGAGGTATTTTTTCACGGTTATATTATACATTTAAAAAATAAGATTATACATTATTTATTTTTATAATCTAAATAAATAAATTAAAAATAATGTCTGCATGAAGTAAAATATTAGATGAAGCAGTAGAGAGTTGAAAGTGGTTATTGACTTGAGAGCTTTATACTCAAGAGCTTGATTGAATACATAGGCTTTCGAAAGCCAATCATCTCGCTTTGATCAACTAAAACAAGCGATTTTTTCTAACAAGACAAGTTCCTTTCACAGCGCTCACGTTTGATCCAGCGAAAATCGCTAAAACAGGGTCAGTGTCCTCCCCCCCAATAGTCCCCCTGGCATCTCTCTATTTGCCTACAAATGTTTTTAATCATATTTTTTTTCTAAGACTGATACTGCTGAATGCTGTAGATATAGGTTTCTTATATACCCTGGTCAAGAAAATAAAGAGAGGGTATCTTTATGAGGATCCAAATTGGCTAGTATAGTTCAAGGCCCGTTGGAAAAAAAAGGTAGTTATATCACCCCAATTTTTTATTAATTTAATGCAAATTATGTATAATTACTAGTCTAAATAGATGAAAACTGAAAAAAACTACTATTCCTACGAACATAAACATCATAAACTACCATATAGTAAATTATATTAGCTTTAATTTGCGTGCTAATATACATCTGTACAACTAATAGTTTTTGAGATATAGATTTCTCAAAATTGGCCTCAAGACTTTATATTGTAAAAATATATTTTAGAGTGCTACCAATGGATAGTTTCTCTGGATGCCTGTATCATACCATTATGACCTTACTTCAAATTTACTTGTTGTATTTTATGCACATTTGTAAATGTCAATACATGAATAAAAGAAAAAAGTTCTCAAAATCAATTCACTGACTTCTTATTTTTTTCGCAAACTACTAAACGTATTTAAGTATTTTAGAGCTCATATTTTAGGAAATTTACTCTTCTTTAAATGATGTTCTGTAATGTTTTCTAGTGTTGTTGGTAGCTTAAAATATACGGAGCTCTGAATGCATTTTTTTTTTAACGTTTCGAAACAGCCGCCATTTTTTATTCCCCCTATCTATACTTGGCAGACTCATCAATTCTGACTAGTAATAATAAATAGTTTTCACTAAAGTAATCAAAAATGGGGGTGAAATAACTGGTTTTTTTCTCCTCTTTGGCTCTTGTATTATTACGATCAGGTAAGGAATATTAAAATTAAATGTATGCCACCACAACCCAAGAAGGGCTAGGGGTGCAGTACTTTGTAAGTACGCCATTCGTAGACCAACGGTTGGGCAAGGAGGTGATTTGGTCAAAATCACGCTCGACAGCCAGACTTTTGCCCAATTAATATTGGGTATCTACTTCATGAGGCTGGTCCTCCCCCCCCCCGGAGGGCTAACAAACCCACTGAGTTGACGCACGGCTACAGTGAATCAGAAAATAATTATGTGCCACACCCAGAATCGAAATCGGGTCCTTGGAGTTATTATCCCCCCACCTATAGTCCCAGGCCTCTATATATACATTGAAAATTTAAGTCACAAGAAAACCAATAAACTATGAAAATTTAAGATAAATAATTATCTTCCCTTAAATTTATTTAGAAATTATTCATAAATCACTGTTCAACGTAAACACCTTTATTAGGGCGCATATTGTAGCCAATTCACTCTTTTTTAAATGTTCACTCTTTTCAGCCAATTCACTCTTTTTTATAGGCTTTTTAGTGCTGTATGCAGCTTTAAAGATATAGAGCTCGGAATGAATTTTTTTAAATTTTGAACAGCCGTAATTTTAGATATGATTGACAGGGCCATCAATTTTAACGAGTGTCTATAAATAATTGTTATTAAATTAATCAAAAATAGGGATGAAATAGCTGACTTGTTTTCCACCGAGCTTTTAAAATGTTAGAATAGTGCGTGATAAAATCATTTCATACTTCTATACAATCTTGAGCTTTAAATGTTAGGCTTATTTTAGGGGCATTCGTTGTTTTTTTTAGACATTTTAATTAGTAAGGGAAATGAGAAGAGAAGGGGGATCAAGGGAGTGGTAAAGAAAAAAAAATCAGAAGATGAAGTTTAAAGTTTTTATGCGGGGAACTAAGCAATTGGGTTTAAACCATAGAGCGATTTAAATAACTCTTCCCCCTCCCTAAAAAAAACCTTTAAAATTCACTCCTATACTACATTTTTAAACAATGTTAATTCAATGTAATTTGCAATAGTTTATTCATATATTAAATTTAAGGTGAAGCTAAATTTAAAGTCAAGCTTAAGCTGTTAAATTAAAATGTTAAGCTGTTAATTAATTAAAGTTAAGTTAAGCTGTTAAATTTAAAATCAAGCTTTGAATCAATATTATTCCGACATTTTAAGCCAAACTAATTTATGATTAAGTTTTTGGCTATAATAAATTTGATACTTCATTGTGTAGCCTCATTCACAGCATACTTATAACTATCTTGTTCTTTGTTCTTAGCCCTGAAGAAGGCTAGAAATTCTGGTCGAAACGTTGGCACGATTAAATAAGTTACTTCAACTTATTTGTGTTATGTTTTTACCGCACCCCCAACCAACTTCTCCTCGTACTACTATTTTCAATTACTATCATTACCATATGGGGTAAAGAAACAGGATGATAATAAAAGTGAAATACTTGAAGAAGTGAATATGTACAGAGTAGATAAAGATAGATAGATATACAGGTAGATGAAATTTATGAAGGTGATAGATGTGAAATAAAATGGGAGATAAACTGAAGATAGGTTCAACATAAAAAATATGTAATATTAATAAAAATAGGTAAGTAAAACAAACACTCTTATCTAGGTTAAAAAACCGCCTGTTGGCAGTAAGATATATGACACAACTTATTTGTGTTATATTTTGACCGCACTCCCCAATCATCTCCTCGTATAAGTCATCCACGGTCTAATGCCTTTTATTATTGTAAACAAAGGTACGGAAAGAGTGGAGAGTAAATTTGAAATTTAATAAATATAAACTCTTACCCCTGTAGAACAGATTCGCTATCTTGGACTACATCTGGACAAACGACTAACCTGGAATCCTCACACAAGACTGAAAAGACAGGAAACTGCACGCAGATTCCGACTATTACAGCACTTACCAGACAAACGGTCTAAACTTCCAACTCATTACTAAAGACTGATCTACATGACAATAATAAGGCCCATCTGGACATACGGAGTTCAGTTTTGGGGCTCCACTAAATCTACGAATTCCTCTCGTATCCAATCTTTACAATCCAAAATCCTCAATGCTCCTTATTTTGTTACTAATAAAACCATCCATAAAGACCTAAATGTTCCTTGTGTAACCGATCTAGCCGGAACCCGATATCATTCCTTCCATAATAAACTCCCTAACCACCCAAACCCACTAGTTTCTGTTGTAATGCTGTATCATATCATTATGTCATTATGATCAAATTTACTTGTTGTATTTTTTATACAGTTGTAAATATCAATAAATAAATATAAATTAATCAGATTAAAGTATAGTGATCAAAAATGCCATGAACAGATTGAAAATTAATTTTTTTTTTTTAAATATTCACCAATTTATTTGTCTACGGGATAATACATATAATTACCCTAATATTCTAAAATAATACCAAACCTAAAATTTCACACAGGACTAACAACCTTGTTATTTGGTTTAGAAATGGAACCTCAATAGGCAAATTGGATTTATTTTTTTAGGTTTCAGAGCTGATTTATGGAGTGCAATTGTTCCGTCTGGATCTGCTCCTCGCGTGACTGAGCTCACTAAACAAACGAATTGCGGCCGGTAGCTCGCCGACGGATACAAGAGAACTTTAACCAAAGGGAATCAATTTGGAAAGTTGGTCCTTTTCAGCGTTATGAAGGATCATTGGCAAAATGATTTAAATAATTCGAAACGAACACTTATAAATAGTAATATATGAATTATCGAGCATGCCCTGTGCGTAAAAGATCTTCAATTTAATGACATCAGTCAATAAAAAACATTTTTTTCTATATTGCTTAAAAATAACAGTTTTTTTGTTTTTTTTATACATATCTTTATTGACATTTATTTATTGATATGTATATTATACAATACATTCAGTAAGTTTGATCTTAATTAAAAACTACCCATTGGTAGTGCTATGTATCGAGGAATTAGCCATGATTTCAACAATATGTCATTTATTAAGGTTTTTCGTCATCTGCCCCTATACCTGGTCAGGGTATCCTTCTGGGAAGCTTTTAGCATCCTCGGATATGGAAACATCTGTATTAAGTTTGTCACATTACCAGAGGCCCCTGAGAAAATTAGATAGACTAACCTTTAAGTATCGAAGCAGAAAATAGGTTAGGACGAGGGACCAGAATCAAATTAACCAGGCAGATCCTTGTCCAGGAAGTCCAACTTTTTTGTAACACATCCTCGGCCCTGAGGAGGGGGACGCCTGCCTCGGGAGTCTTCGGACATCGATAACGAATCAGAGAAGAGATTTGAAAATAAGGTAACGCCCTAAAAGAGAAGTGGGAGAAAAATACAGAGAGGGAATTGACAAGAGAAGAAGAACACTCTAGAGAAAGGGCTAGACGGAGGCAGACGAGTAAGGACCTGCTTCGAGCACACCAAGGCCAGGAGGCCTGGACATCCCTGATGAAACAGAAGACACCCACGGCACTACATCCCACGGCATCAGCAGCTATAAGTATAAATTAACTAATAAGCAATCATGTAATAATTTATATTTTATGGCAACCTTTATCTGAATCATTTGAATCATTTTAATCATAACAAATTGTAAATAAATAGTTAATCTCTTTATGTAGTTTATATACTATTATATATCCCAATATACCACTCTTTATTATCCTATATAATTAATGGTAAGAACATTTTATAAATATAAAGGTATTTAATTGGTAAACTGGTAAACACACAAACAGCCTTTGGAAAGGAATCCAATTATAATAATAGATTTTTAGGACTCAATTTATAATCAATTAATTAACTTATTTTTGGATAATTGCCTTCAGCGATTATCCTGGCATCCCAAGTAAATTTGCTACAAGAACATAGCAGTAGCATTCTAATGACATTTTACATTACCAGGTCTCGTGGTCATCTTCTTTTCAGGTGCCTCGGAGGATTCTCAGGAATGGAAGAGGATGAAAGGTTAGAAACTAGGGAGTTTATAATGGAAGGAGTGATATCTGGTTCAGGCTAAATCAGTTACGTAGGGAACATTAAAGTCTTTATGTATGATTTTATTTGTGACAAAGTAAGGAGCATTGAGGATTTTACGAAGGATTTTGGATTGTAAGGATTGGATACGAGAGGAATTTGAAGGTTTAGTGGAGCCCCAAAGCTCCGTATGTCCAGATTGGCCTTATAAAAAACCCCAGTTTAAAATTAAAAATCTGTTTTATGTATAATCATCTCACTTTCTTCAGACTGGTTATTATAGTTTAAATAGAATAATTTTTATCCAAGATAAGTTTCAAAACAATCTATATTTCTTTATAAGTCCGACGTTTCGTCCAGCCCGCCCATTCTAAAGGACAATCTTAAATGCAAATTTAGAACAACATCAATTAAAAATAAACATTCATGCAACCTATTCTGCCAGTTCCAATCTAATTTTGGTCCAAAATTACCCTAATTTGGACTGAAATTATTTAAATGGCCTAAATAGTCTGCATACATTTTTTTTTGTTTTTTTTAAATTGATGTGCTTCTAAATTTGTATTTAAGATTGTACTTGAGAATGGCCGAATTGGCCGAAACGGTGGACTTATAAAGAAATATAGATTATTTTGAAACTTAAATTGGATACAATTTATTTTATTTAAACATTACATACATTTTTAACATACCTTAGATATAAATTTACACTTCACATCTAATAATTTAAAAACTTTTTGCAGGTCATTAATTTCAGTCAAATAAAACCCCTATGAAACAATAATACAATAGGTAATCATATTACTTTATTAATAAGCTTGCCTTAGCTTATTATTAAGCCTTACATATATTAATTCCTATTGCGTTATTGTATAATAAGGATTTTATTTTACTAAAATTAATGACCTGGGCAGAATAACCTGCAAAAAGGTTTTATATTATTGAATGTGAGGTGTAAATTTACATTTAAGATATGCAATTTTATTATTCAGAGGAACATAGAAATAATAGAAAATAATAAACAAACAAATGCGTAAATATACATAATAATGAATTAAATAGAAAATAGTTGATTAATAATGATAGAAGTAGATATATACCAACAGAAGATAATATAATATTACACATATCTTCTTACTTCTATAATATTATAATTCATCTTCAATCATATCAATCTATTACTATCTACTTCAAATGTTATTAATCAAATATATTTTATTTGATTCATTGGTATTATATTTGAAAAGATGTTTGTTTATTATCATTTATTTCTATGATTCTCTGAGTGATGGTTGTTATATATTTTTTTTTGTTTTTTAGTCCTGATGAAGACCTGAAATTCAGGTCGAAACGTCGGTAAAAATAAATAGTTTTTGTTGATTTGTATATATTTGCTCACAGCACTCCCCGACCATCTTAGATGTTCGGACATTAATTCATAGTCATATATAAATATCATAAAAACTAATAACCCTGCAAAGATAAACATTATAAACTACTTTATAGTACACTAAAATATCTTTAGTTTGATTGCTGACAGACATCTGCAAACTCAATGGTTCTTAAGATATAGTTTTCATAAATCAAAATTGTTGTCCTAACAACTAGAAAACATCTTCTTATGATATTTTGGCAAATATAATGAAAACTACTACTCCTACGAAGGTAAATATCATGAACTACTTTAGGGTCCTTTAAACTAGGTTTAATTTGAGTGCTAATAGACATCTGAGCGTCGAATGTTTTTTGAGTTATAGATTTCTGAAAATAAATTAATCTGTTCTACTTCATGTGAAATTCTGTTAGGTTTTCCAATGAACTGTTGGTAGTTTAAAGCTATAGAGCTTCGAATGAAAAAATAATTTTTTAAAACATAAATATAAGTAGATGGTCAGGGTTGCGGTCAAAAAAATAAGAACGAATAATTTAAAACTATTTTAACGTCCGACCTTTCGCCCCGTCATGGGTATTTAACACCAATTAAAAAGACGAAAGGTATGTGAGAGGGGGACGACAAATGTGTAAAAAAAGAAAAAGAAACTCTAGCCGAAACGTTGGCACAATTAAATAAGCTACTCCAACTTATTTGTGTTTCATTTGACCATACCCCAACCATCATCTCCTAGTATGATATATGATATTTATAGTAAAAGATCCGAAGTGGAGAAAAAAATCGGTTATTTCACCCCAATTTTTGATTACTTTAATGAAACATAAGTAAAATTAAGAGTAAGAATCGACGAGCCTGCCAAGTATAGGTTGGGGGAATAAAAAATGGCGGCTGTTTTAAAACGTTTTAAAAAATTATATATATGTATATATAGTTGACCGTAAAGATTTAAATATAAGTAGATGATCAGGGTTACGGTCAAAAAAAGAAGAACAAATAGTTTAAAACTATTTCAATGTCCGACGTTTCGCCCCACTCATCAGGGCCAGAAAGATACAAAAAAAATAAAACTGAGAATATTACAACAATAAGGTAATTTATGCTAGGATAAATATTATGTAAAAAGAAAGTGATAAAAAATTACATATAAATAAAAGGAAGGAAGACATAAAATAGTATCAGAATAAAATAAACTTGAATAAACAACGATAAGAATAAACAAAGTAACAATAGCAACATTAAAAAATTTTTAAAACTGATACTATTTTATGTCTTCCTTCCTTTTATTTATATGTAATTTTTTATCACTTTCTTTTTACATAATATTTATCCTAGCATAAATTACCTTATTGTTGTAATATTCTCAGTTTTATTTTTTTTGTATCTTTCTGGCCCTGATGAGTGGGGCGAAACGTCGGACATTAAAATAGTTTTAAACTATTTGTTCTTCTTTTTTTGACCGTAACCCTGATCATCTACTTATATTTAAATCTTTACGGTCAACTATATATACATATATATAATTTTTTAAAACGTTTTAAAACAGCCGCCATTTTTTATTCCCCCAACCTATACTTGGCAGACTCGTCGATTCTTACTCTTAATTTTACTTATGTTTCATTAAAGTAATCAAAAATTGGGGTGAAATAACCGATTTTTTTCTCCACCTCGGATCTTTTACTATAAAGATCATATATCATACATAATTATCATACTAGGAGATGATGATTGGGGTGTGGTCAAATGAAACACAAATAAGTTGGAGTAGCTTATTTAATTGTGCCAACGTTTCGGCTAGAGTTTCTTTTTCTTTTTTTTACACATTTGTCGTCCCCCTCTTACATACGTTTCGTATTTTTAATTGGTGTTAAATACCCATGACACTTTGTCATTTTCTGGTACTTCGTCATCCTTGTACATATATATATTTTTAATATTTTCCAAAAACCATTTGTCGTCACCCTCTCACACGCTTTCTTTCTCTCAATATTTTCTATTTACTTTTTATTTTTTACCCACTCGTACGTAACATTTCCTCTTAAAAACACTTAGTCATTGTTGTAACGGCTTTTTTAATTTGAAGTTTAGCCGTTATTGGCGCAGTATACCATTTGACGTTTGGTTTTCAAGCTAACAGGTTCGTTTTATTTGTTTTCCCCCTTCTCTATTTTACCACCCCTTCTTTTCTCAGTTTTCCTTACCCACGTTATTAGTTATGTTCACCATATATTATTATTGTTGTTTTAAAAAAAAAAAAAATTTCTATTCATCTCTTATGTTAAACTTTACTTATATTTTGCCTTTTTATCTATTAATACATATTTTTATATTTTCATTCTCATAATTTTCTTTTTCTTCCCATATTTCAATTTTTAATTTATTAATAAATAATCCTCCTGGGTGTCTGAAAAGAAGATGGCCTCGAGATCTTCTCTAGAAATGTTATTGGAGTTCTATCAGTGGGTAGATTCTCCACATTTTTGTATCATGTCACTATTTCACCTACAGCAAATTTACTTGTTGTATATATGTGTATACAGTTGTAAATAACAATAAATAAATTATAAAAAAAAAATTATTAATAACTAATATATTTGTACTTCTTTGCATTATATAACTTCATTTTATTTCCTTAATTATGTAATTTACCTACTTTTTCAATTATCTATGTATACATTTTATTTTCCAATTCTCTCTTCACTTCATTTTATGAATTCTACTCTGCAAAAATTATTCACTTTATGTCATGCTGTTTATATATTAATTTCTATATTCATTGGTTGTTTTCTTGTTCTGTTTTTAGCCCTGATGGCTAGAAACTCTAGCCGAAACGTTGGCACAATTAAATAAGCTACTCCAACTTATTTCTTTTTCATTTGACCGTACCCCCAACTATCATCTCCTAGTACGCCATCCACGGTCAACTATCTCTCATAATTACAAAATCATCATAATTTTTGCGTGTAGACCTGTGCAATGTGAGATTTGGCGGACCCGTATTTTTAATAATTTATCTTTATTTTCGAGGAAGGTTCGAATTGGAGTTTACCTTAAGTATAAATAAGAAGTAAAGTTCCGAAGCAGGTGGGCAGATGGAGAGAGAAAGTTACTGAGGCTAAGTTTAACAAGTTGTAAAAAACCGCTAATTTCCTGAACAACTCCAGCCCTGCACTGTAACTGGAAGCCCTTCTCTTTATAAAGTGATTTAACCTTAGGGATAAAGGCTCTATCTTAATCTAACCTTGTTAGCCCTTAGGTTTATATGTGAGGTTCGGTCAGTAACGTTATAACAATATTTTAACAAGATCTCTAGGTATCAGCTAGTAGGAGGTAAAAGTAACCAAGTAATATTCATTTGTTATCAACCTGTGCTAGAATCGAATCTTCAGAACTGACAAAATTATGAAATGATAATTACACTAATAGAAAAAATATTTATATGAATTTAATCTAACCTTAAAGAACTAATTTTAACTAATTACTGGTATTATCTGAATATAACAATAAAAGTTTTATATTTTGGTTTTGTGAAGGTGAACACGTTACGATTGTTCAATGTGAAGTGGTAATAGTTTAAAGGTCCTCTGTCTTTACTGTTTGAACCGAAATAGCATCATCTGAGTTGTCATATATGTTTTGTCTTTCAAAATTATGGTGTTTTACTTCTCTTTTGGATAATAATGTAAGTATAGGTATTAAGGTTAAGTCACCCTATAAGTTTTAATTGATAAGATTTCTTTTTTTTTCCTTTTTTATTCTCTGTATATATATTTCTTGTTATTATGAAACTTTTGTACATATAGTTCAGTTGTTCTTTCTCTGCTTTCAACTTGTTAATTTACTTTTTTTTGTTGTTGTTGTTCACGGAATATTACGATAATTCAACAGGTGGGTAGGTTTTCTGTTATCTACATGTAAAGGTATTCGCCAGTGGTCATAATTCATGTATAATAAAAAAAAATAATCATAATTTTTGTTTTTAATGTAAAAGTTGACTAATTAGGTAATAAGACATAATGTAGGATATACTTATTAACAAAAGAATATGCTTACCTAATGTTTTAATGTTTCATAGAAATTGTTGTTGTGACCTGGGGAGAATCTGAACTCCATGCAGGTTTTGAGTGCTTAAATAATTTTAGTTCCAATATTGTACTAAGGTAAGATAAATTATAAATAATAGTGTTAAGTAATTTGAATTGTTAAGATCATACATGTAATAAAAGCTGTTTTGTAGTAGATTGTCCCTGAGGATGGCCGGATTGGCCGAAACGTCGGACTTTTAAGAAGAATACAATTTTTTGAGACAAAAATGGATAAAAATTGAATTATTTATTTAAACAAAATTAACCAGTCTCAAGATAGTTAAAGATTATAAATACAATAATAATAATAATAAAGTCTCCCCTTTATTTTAATAAAGGTAATTATTATAGTGGAATTAGGAAATAATTGTAGTGAGACACATAGGAAGTTGAGATATGAAGCATTCAAAGAACTTGTGGATAAAATTAATTCTTAATAATTATAAATTATTTAATTCAGATAATAAGACCAAAAATAAAATATGAGTGACAGACTTTACAGGACCGAAGATACATGGGCTGTTACAGCTTTTCTCCGGGACTCTATTTTTCTCCATTTTTATTCTACATTACCATCCATTTTGGATCGAAATGGCTGCCGATATGTGGCGTTTTGTTTTTATCTATTATTTAGATTCGATTATAGATTTGGAACTCTCCTAACCACCTTTAACTAAATTTTTATAGTTTTGAAATCTTTTTATACTTGTATAAGCATCTTTTTGGAATCCTTATTGTTCCGGTAACCTGCGGCAACGGAAAGGTTGAATCGGAAAGCCTTCCATGTTTAGGACCAGTGGCGCCCATGTGGCCAGCATCCGAAGCTTGTCTCCTCCAGCGCTCTTGGTGGCCAGAGATGCAACCCTGAAGAATGTGAGATAGCCATCTTGTCTTCAACCAGAGAAGCGTCCATCCTTTATTTTTTTTCAGTGATCAGCAATATCTTCCATGAGTGAGTAGAGTTACTTCAGTGGTTCCCAGCAGGAGAGAGAGGAGAGGCTTTGAGATGCGGGGGGAAGAAGAAGAAGAGAGAAGTAAGTCCACATAGCAATAGTTAACATCCACATCATCATCAACCACCTCAATGTTATATCTACAATTTCCATAGCCCAGTCATACAAAATTCTACAAACAATCTAATCATAATGATTTGTTTCGGTCACCCCCTACACCTCTTGTAACATAAAACAATAGAATTTTATTTTTCATTTAATCATGTTTCATTTTTCAATTATACAGTCCACTTAAACCCAACCAGCCAACCAAAAGTGAAGTGTGACCTACAATGCGGTTGAAGGCATACTTCATACACTTATATTAGTATCCAGAACTATAAGGGATGTGATTCATAATAGATAATTGTTTAAATAACAAATAAAACTAAGAAAAAACGAAATAAATGGAGAAATCGGATTAACTTATTTTGGTCTTTTTACTCTACCTATAACGAATACTTACATATCCTTTCCAGTCCACATTTCATTCCTCTTTCTCGGAAAATCTTATGCAAATAAGTCTCAGAAGTAGAGATCTCAGCCCTCTTTGTTTAGATGTCCGTTTGCAAACCAAATCAGATTTTACCTCATTTTCTTATTGTATTGAAAAAAGAAAAGCGAACGGGGTCGGGAAAAATGGGTAAAAAAAAGTCGAAAACTTTGATCCTGTTGTAGGATCAAACAGAAGACAGCAAAGATAAAGAATTCTTGTAAAACCGTCTTTACATATAAAAGGGAATGGTTCGAATGTATGTCCAAAATAAACTTTTGAAATACTGGATAAATCGGTCCTGCTAGAACTGCTGTTATGCTAGAATGCTGCTTTTTTCAAAATGTACATTTTTTTAATTTTTGTATGTAATATAAGATAGAAGGATAAGAAAAAATATTACTGATTTTATTATTGAATATTATATTCAAAGAGTGATTAAATCTCTGCAAAACAAAAAAAAAATCATTGAATTCGGACTAATATTGTTTAATGGTATAATTTTTTTATTTAATGACACTTACAACTGTTTACAAAATACTACAAGTAAATTTGCAGTAAGATCATAAAGGTATGATACAGCATGTAGAGAAACTACCCATTGGTAGAACTCTTTTTTTATTTATTTATTTATTGATATTTACAACTGTATAAAAAATACAACAAGCAAATTTGATCATAATGACATAATGATAATGATATGATAAAGCAAGGTTAGAAACTAGTGGGTTTGGATGATTAGGGACTTTATAATTGAAGGAATGATATCGGATTCGTGCTAGATCGGTTACATAAGGAACATTTAGGTCTTTATGGATGGTTTTATTAGTAACAAAATAAGGAGCATTGAGGATTTTACAAAGAATTTTGGATTGTAAGGATTGGATACGAAGGGAATTCGAAGGTATGGAGCCCCAAAGCACAACTCCGTATGTCCAGATGGGTCTTATTAATGTCATATAGATCAGTCTTTTGTATTGAATTGGAAGTTTAGACCGTTTGTCTAGTAAAAGCTGTAATAATCGGAATCTACGTACAGTTTCCTGTCTTTTCTGTCTTGTGTGAGGATTCCATGCCAGTCGTTTTCATAGAAGTAAGAAGTAAGAAAGTACCCGGATGATAAGAAAGTTTATAGGAAGTAGGAATTTACGGAGTTGGTAAAGCAGTCCCGAGTGCCAAACTAATTGCATAATATAGGCAGATTCTTATGTAATCTTTTTTTTATTATCATTCGATACTGTACGCCGGCGAACATTCTAAATGATCATTTTAATGATAGTTAATTGAACCAATATTTGTAATGAGGCATGAGACAGTTTACATGAAACTTTTATGGAGGCTGGTTAGTAAAGTGTATAGAGGTTTCATTTAATATTTTAACCCATTTTTATTATATATTATTATTATATAGTGTTTTTACAGCTATAAACCGAACAGAAATAATAAACAATTAGTTCAATTATAAATGATATGTGTGACTAAAAATAATAGTATATGTTTAATTTTAACAAAATATATTAATTGATTTAAACTTCCAATCATGTTCAATTGATATATATGTATATAAATCTAGCAATTGAGAAGCATTGCCGGGTCTACTATTTAAAAATATGAGATATTTTTTATAAATTCCAAAATATATCTTGTCACGACGAAGTATAAAATGTTTTAACATGAAAAATATTTAACTTGTATTGTATTTAGTGCATAGACGATTATTGATTGTAAAAGGATATGGTAGAAAAAAAAAATTGTTCTTATATCATGTATATATGTAGTGTATATATTTCCGATCATGGATTGACTGGTATGCTGTTATGTAGCAACACAGTATAGGCTGTATGGCTAAATAAAACATTTCTCTTTAATAAATAATATAAATATATTTTTAATTATAGTAATG
>NW_027114717.1:752918-753504 GCF_000696795.3 Halyomorpha halys | reverse complement strand
CGATCAGCTGATATGGACCTGTCAGCTGACAGTCCGTAACTTATATATATATATATATATATGCTTCGAAATTATTAGATTAAGGGATGTAGATAGATTAATTGAATGTAGTTAAAAGTTTTATGTAAATCAATATATTTAGTTTTTAAATAAAATCAAATTAAAGTCCCAAAACATTCTTTATATCAGTAGTCCAACGTTTTGGCCAGTTCGGTCATTCTTAAGGCCAATCTTAAATACCAATTTACTCTCAGATCAAATATTTAAAAAACGTTTTGTAGGATATTTGGACCTGGTCACCAGTTCCTGTCAAAATTACCGTATTTTGTCACTCTTTCATCAATATCAAAACTTTTAATTAAAATAAATTTAACACTAATACATATCCTACGTAAAATCCTTGATGCTCCTTATTACGTCACAAATAAACTCATTCGCAAAGACCTTAACATCCCATTCGTTGCAGATTTGACCCAAATCAGATATGCGTTTTTTCATTCCAAACTCCTTAACCATCCTAACCCATTAATTCTTAATCTTTCATCCTTAACAATCCCTGATAATCCTCCGAGGTGTCTGAAAAGAA
>NW_027114717.1:749185-752868 GCF_000696795.3 Halyomorpha halys | reverse complement strand
TATAAATAATAAATATAATAATGATTTTAATGTCGATTTTGATAGCCCAAAATTTTCCAGAAAATTCATTCTATAATATGGAGATCATATGTCCGAGGACCCACGTCTTTATGTTCTGGTGCCCACACTAGACTAAAAACTTTTTTTTTTTTTTTAAATTCTGTTTTTCAAATACACTATAATTATTTATATTCATTTATTTATTTTTTCCTCTTCTTTTTATCACATTATACGTACTTAATATAGATATGAAGACAGGAGAGTCGTTAGATATGTAAATACCCCAACCCCGACGATGCTAAGGCACTTCCTAGTACCCTTTAAATACTTGACAACCACCCTCAAGTCTTAATTAAACCCCTACCAAGTTTAAATACCTAATTTGGAGGGTGTAAAAATGCAAATTACCTACCTTGTTTTCTTCTTACCCAATTATCTTTAATAATATTAACTCATTTATACACTCCCTCCATATAAATTGTGAAGTACTGTACTTAAATCTCAAATTGTTTGACCTCAGATTTTAACGTTCTGTAGAACCCCTATTATCCGTATTAATCGGGACATTGACAGCGACAGATAATACAGGATATATAAAAGAAAATCTGGTGCGTACATAACACAACTTATTTAGATTAGTGTTGAAGTTATAGCTAATTTTGTGATTTAAAAAAAAAATATATAAGACGAGAGAAAGAGAATATTATGAAATATATATATATATTTTTCTGATGCTACAAAAATTCGTATTTAATTGTTTCTCAAGGTGAGAATAAGGAATATAAATATTGTTCCTACCAGAGAGAAATGCTTTATTTAGACGTGCTGCCAAATACATTCAGTTGCTACAATACACAACATACCAATCTATCCAGGTTCAGAGAGATATACAATACATATATTTACATCATATAACAAAAAAAATATAAAATAAATAATTTAAATTTTATCCATTATAGTCTCAAAACCATTTATTTCTCTTATAAGTCCGACGTTTCAGCCAATCCGGCCATCTTCAGGGACAATCTTAATACAACTTTGAAACTATATAATTTAAAAAACTCTAACTTAAACTTTTATCAAAACCCTAATTAGTCAAATATCACTTAAAACAAAGTCAAAATCATTTATCAGCAGACACTATTATATTAGATTATATTTAAGGAATAGTGTCTGCTGATAAATGATTTTGACTTTGTTTTAAGTGATGTTTGACTAATTATAAATTGATGTTTTTGACCTGGGGAGTTTTTTAAATTATATAGTTTCAAAGTTGTATTAAGATTGTCCCTGAAGATGGCCGGATTGGCCGAAACGTCGGACTTATAAGAGAAATAAATGGTTTTGAGACTATAATGGATACAATTTGATTTATTTATTTTAAAAAAAATTACCAGTCTCAAGAAAATATTAAGATTATAAATAAAAAAATATATTATTTTCTACCTTTTCTCTTTTAGAATCACTACTCACTAAATACAATTTTTTTTTTTCTATTTAACAAAATTTTTCCATTAGACAATCTTATTTCAATTTATTAACAAATTTATTCTCCCTAATTCACTCTCTAAGACCCTCTCTAGTGATCCGCTACTCAAAAAATTTAACGAATTTATTATTTGATAGCAATGTAAAGTCAAACCAAAGACATAATAGTCACAGCAGTAGATCAGTTTACAGAAAAACAAATAAATAAATAAATTAAAAAAAAAAACAAACGAATATATAGATTTAAAAAAAAAGTTATTTAAAATAAATACTAAATGAATAAATAAGTTAAGGAAATAAATAAGTTAAAACACAATTCGACGGTCCAAAAAATAGAATAATTTAACAAAAGATAAAGAAGCCATAATGCAATCGGGAAATATCGTGCGGTCCCTCTTTTTCCTTCACGGATCGGATAACTCTGAAGTGGCTCAATCCATCCTTCCGATGCCAGTATTTGCTAGCTTCCTTTTTTATTCCAAGCAATTAGTACTCAACGCCCCTCCTATATCCTAGAAAACCTGCAATTCAAATTCTCCGTCCAATCCCATACTACCAGCTCTCCATTATCTGACATCTACCCTCTAGCTCACCGAACTGCTGGGTTTAATAAATCGTTTTTTACCTTAGCTGCATATCTCTGGAACTCCATTCTCTTTAACATACGTCATGTACCAACCCTTTCCTCGTTTAAATCCCTTATATTTCACTATCTTTTGCTTCACTAATCCAACCCATTATTTGTTTTTACTTAGTCAGTTAGTTTTTTAATTAGTATATTTTTTCTCTCTGTATATAAGTTATGATTAAGTGTGACTATACTGTTTTATGGCCAATAAATTTTATTATAAAATTAAAATTGCCTTTGTAATTGTTCTAAAGGGACCTAGTTCCAGAATAATAAACCATTTTTCATTTCATTTCATTTCAAACTCTATTTTTCCATTTTCTCTTCAAGTTTTTTATAAAATTCTTCAATATTTTCTATTAGTATATCCATTGTTTATTATTGCTAACAATGTAGAGAGGATGATTTAATTTTTTGTTTTTAAATAAAATTAATATTGCTTTAAATGTTTTTTTTTTATTCTTGCAAGTCAGCATACCTTTGTTTTTTTTCTTCTGTCCACGCAAACCCTTTTTGGAATTTCTCCTTCACACAAGAACCTGGATTTCCTTCACTCTTTTCCTATATCTTTCTCCGTCCAGACAGTCCTGGTCCGTTATTCCTAGTCTTTCCGTTTCTCCCTTCATCTGCCTGATGTATCCTCCTAAAGTTTTGAATCCTCATTTTTTTTGGAATTATTTTCTTGTTTAGTCTTTCCGAGGCCATTCTTACCATATTTCCGTGGAATTTCAGTCTCCTGATCCTTATTTCTACTTCTAGCTCCTTTGTGTCTTCGTAAATTTGTTTGTTGGGTCTTAGCCTGTATCCTTCTTGTGTCGTTTCGGGGCCGTAGATTCTTCTTAGGATTCTACTCAGGTTCTTCCCTTTTTTTTTATTTTCATTGTTCATATTTTAAATTTATTAAATTGTATATATCATTTGGAAGGTTTTTTTTATTCTTTAATTTTCTTCATATTTTTTTTTTATATTCATTTCAGGTCTTCCGTTTTTTTTTTTTTTAAACCCAAACCAGTCAAAATTTAACTTCGGAGAAGAGGTCGGTTTTTCAGTCACGAACCGCCCCACGCCCCAACACCAGGATAAGAAAATTAATATGAAGATACGAATAGTCGTAGAAGGCAATTTTCTTTCTGTGCAACCTACAAGGACAGGATGAAGCTGAGGTTTATCCATAAACAAACCGATTATTCTATCGATTTATAAAAAAAAAGAATCAAAATTAATCAAGGCGCGTTTTAGACTGAAAGGGGTTAAAATAAAATTTATGGTGGAAGCCATTGTGGTTCGCCGAGCCGACAAAAGATCGTTAATCACACACCGGGTCAGGTAACAATGTCTGCCTCTCCCCCACACTACAATTTTTCAACCCCCGTCAGATCGGCTAATGCTCGTCCCGATTTCAATACACCTCCTCAAAGAACTCGAGGATTAACTCCATTAGAACCTCCAAGGAGTATATAACGTAATTATGATATAACGGTTCTAAACGATCACAATCAAGTTACCCCCAAGACAGTGTAATGGTATGAGGAGTAAAATATGTTATGATTTAAAATAAATAACATCA
>NW_027114717.1:744830-746145 GCF_000696795.3 Halyomorpha halys | reverse complement strand
ACCACCAATGGGTGGTTCCTTCCCAAGATTTTCAAGTGTATATGAAACATACTTCATATTTACCTATTGTATTATTTCGTACAGATGTAAATTACATTAAATAAATAATTTTAAAAAAACAAAACAATTATCTATCTACTGATTATATTTATAACTTATATATCTATAAGCACGTAGGAAAAACTAACAATCTCCTTATTTTTATTATTATTATCTCTATCCTTATTATTATTTCCTTACTTTTGGATTTAACTATACCATGATCTTTTGAATGAACTCCGAAAAAACAGAATTATTTGAAAGGTAATATGTTTCTTTAGCTCCCCCTCCCACCATAAAAAAGATGGTAACAATTACTTCTTGACCAGACTGTACGGCGATAACAATATAGCTTGGTTTATGATATTAACCGCCTTTTAAGGGGGAAAATTTCTTTCGTTTCAGGCTTACTTCTTTCTCCCTTTAGTTAAAGGTTAACTTATAAATATCGATATATTATCGATATATTTAACACTTTTGATGTTTACGACCGATATTACTCTCGAATCCTTGTACTTTTTTTCCGACATGAAACTCTACTCTCTGACAATCTTCAGTGTTAGATATTTAATACATGTTTTATATACTCCGTTATATGTTTTATATATTAATATATGTAAATAAATTAATATAAATAACGTAATATATGTTATTACGTTTTACTTATTAATTTATGTAAAGAAATTAATATAAATAAAGAAAGTAATATATGTTATTATGTTTTATATATTATTTTCCAATATTTTTGAGGGGGGATATTATATTTCTTAATTGACAGACTACATCTAATGATCTCATATTTCTATGTCTATTAATGCCCTAATATTCCCATAGGTATAATTCTGATGTTTTTTTTTGGCGTAATATTCAGGTTTTTTTAGGCCTCACAGAGAACGACTTCCCTCAGCTAGTAAGCGAAGAAAACTACCCGTATTACAAAGAATTTGTATACGAGTGGAAAACAATTATTGGACCGAACCACTTCAATATTCGTCAAAGAACCAGACCAGACCCTGGAATGCATGCGCACGGAAGAGGCGCAGAAGACTGAAAATTGTACATAAATCATTAAAATTCTAAATTGATTCATTAGCAGTAGTTTGATGATGGATATGTAACATCGAACTGCTGTTGCACACCTGTATTGCTTGTAAGGCAGGGAAAGGTGGAAATAAATAAATAATTCTGAGATTTAACGTTTAACCCCCTCTCTCTCTCACCCTCTCTCTCTCTCTCTCTCTCACTCTCTCTCTCACACACACTCTCTCTCTCTCTC
>NW_027114717.1:729950-743895 GCF_000696795.3 Halyomorpha halys | reverse complement strand
TCTACATTCAACTATCAAATGTCAAAGACAAGAAGATAAATAAAGTAAAAAGAGTGTAATAACCAAGATGTTGATCGCCCTGAATAAAAATCTAATCTAACGTTTAACCCTTGCTCTGCTCTTAGGATATAAATCCAAACATTCTCCTATATTAATTGGATCGACTTGATTAGACTGTTTCCTCTGGTTTCCTTTAAATTGTTTCCAAATGGGAACTTTTTTCTTGCGTCTTTAGTAATATGTTCTTACGTCCATTCCCCTCATCAATTCCCTCCTAGAGGGAAAAATTCCCTGTTGAGTGGGCAGTTAATTCATTTTTAAAAGGTTCGTACAGTCAGGTCGAGAGGTAATTGTTCCTGCCTTGGAGAAAGTGAAAGTTAATAATTACCATTTGAAAATATATTAAAAATTTATATAATATATTTCAATCGTGAGTAAAATATGCAATAGTGTGCTGAGTACAACGCTCGCAATGAATATCAGCTGGTCCCGCATTGTTATTAGAGGACTTTCCTTTGGGAATATCTGAGCTAATTTTCCGTTTGGAAAATCAAAGTAATTGGAAATTCTAGACACAACCCCTCTTCCCTCTCCCCCCCAACTAGTACCCGTCCGGCATTCTATTAATATTCATTAATCCCAGTAGAGGGGTATACTAGTCAATATTTGAACTTATATCCTTTGAAACCCTTTAAAGTAAACTGGATAAATTACCATTAGAAAAACATGTCGCCGAGTGTGTAAGCACAAGCTTCTAAACAACTCTTTTAATTATTTATTATGTAATTTATTTATTTTATTTTTTTACTACGAGGGATTATTCTACGTTCGGATAACCAAAGATAGGCAAAAATTAGCTATAGCTAAAGTTGCCATGGATACGACCCTTATTCATGAATGAACCATTGATAAATAATTATTGTATCCATGGCAATTTTAGTTATTAGTTTCATTGTTGCTCAACTCTGAGGCTAACAGAGGTCCAACCCCTATTTTACAATTTTGTCTTAAGGCCAGCTTATATCCCAACCGATCCTAACACTATCCTCACCATCTACGCCGATGACACTTGTCTATTGTCAGTGAACAATGATCCTTACATTGTATCCCAAACCCTCCAATCCGAAATCACCACCTTTGAAGAACGGTGCCAAAACTGGAGGATTAAAATTAATTCCAATAAATGCCACCGAATCACATTTACCCTTTTTCGTAAACCCATGACTTCTTGCCCTAGAGTATCCTTTAATAATACCCCTCTTATTGCTGTCGAACAGACCCGTTACTTAGGACTACATCTGGACAAACGACTGACATGGAATCCTCATACAAGACTAAAAAGACAAGAAATTGCTCGTCGTTTCCGACTATTACAACATTTATTAGACAAACGGTCTAAATTGCCAATCCATTACAAAAGACTGATCTACATGACTATTATAAGGCCAATCTGGACATACGGAGTTGAGCTTTGGGGCTCCACTAAACCATCGAATTTCTCCCGAATCCAATCCTTACAGTCCAAAATCCTTAATGCTCCTTACTTTGTCACTAATCAAGTCATCCATCAGGACCTCAATGTTCCATATGTTGCCAATTTGGCCAGAACCACATATCATTCCTTCCATAATAAACTTTTCAATCACCCAAATCCACTTGTTAAGAGGAATAAAAATGGCTGTTTCTAAACGTTAAAAAAAAAATTAATTCTTCATTTGGAACTTTATATCTTTAAAACTACTAAGGCCTATCTGGACATACGGAGTTGAGCTATGAGGCTCCACCAAACCATCGAATTCCTCCCGAATCCAATCCTTCGTAAAATTCTTAATGCTCCTTACTTTGTCGCAAATCAAATCATCCATCAGGACCTCAATGTTCTATATGTTGCCGATCCATATCTGGCCAGAACCAGATATCAATCCTTCCATGATAAACTTCCCATCCACCCAAAACAACTCGTTTCTAACCTGGCTTCTCCTTCACTACCTAATAATCCTTCTAGACGTCTGAAAAGAAGATGGCCTCGAGATCTTCTCCTCTAGAAATGTTATTGGCGTTCTATCAGTGGGTAGATTCTCCACATGTTTGTATCATGTCACTATGTCACCTACAGTAAAGTTACTTGTTGTATATATTTGTATACAGTTGTAAATAACAATAAATAAATTATTAAATTTTAAAAAAAATCTTAAGGCCTTTTATTTTAATTTCTATTCATTATTTTATTCATATTTTGATAATATGTTTATGTCAATCGTTAATCTCTCCAAATAAATGTTTATATCCTAACCAATTTATCTTCTTTGGAGCTTCCTTCAAAAGACTTCCTCGATTTACTGTGGATTCAGCACTGATGAATTTAAAAACTTGACTAAAAATTTCCCCACACCCCCAACCAGTCATAGCAAGTTGTAGAAATTATTACTACGGAAAAGTCTGAATGTAACCAGACTATCGCACAGGGACCTTAGGTATATATTGAAAGCGCGAAAAATATCCAATTAACCCCTGTCTTTGAGGATTACCCAGCCTCCAGGATGAGGTATGAAGGAATCGGGTATCAGAAGGTATTAGCCCTAATTGAGGGGATATTAGAGCCCTTACCTAGCCGCATCAATACCTCTCACCTCATAGTCCGGGGTCGATTACAGTTTGTATAGAAGTGTTTGATCATTGTCTAATACAATGTCCCGTTTATCAGGATTATCTTCTACAGCCTTAATATGACATTTTCTTAGTTTGAAAATACAATATGATATGTTCATAAACATTTTGTTTAGGAGATATTTACGTCTTAAGATTTTAATTTCTGTGAATTATTCAGTTATAATTAATAAATTTTTAATTAATAAAAAGTTGATCTGTAATTGTTCGAACAAAAAGTTTGATTTATGCAAAACCGTTATTAAAATATTAAGAACTATTAGCCGAATAAATTCTTGCAGCCAGCACTCAAATTAATGATAGTTAAATGTACTATATAGTAGTTTATTTGTTTATATATAATATTTTAAATTCTTGAGACTAGTATTAGTTTTTAAATACCTCTTTATTAAGTCTCAACACTGTTTATTATATTATCAACAGCCCAACGTTTCGGCGGTTTAAATATAAAATCGCACCTCATATCAAACAATTTTTTTTATATCTTTATTGAAATTTAAATCTGTATATTATATAATACATTCAGTAAATTTCATCTTAGTTAAAATGGAGTGTTACAGGCGTGTAAAGAAACTTCCCATTGGCAGCACTCTAAAGTTTTTAAAAAAATACATAAACATACAAGAAAACAGTCAGGGTTGTGGTCAAAAAAAGAACAAATAGTTTATAACTATTTTAATTTCCGACGTTTCGTCCAACTTTGCAGGGCTTCATCAGGGCTCAAAAGATACAAAAAAAACCTGAGAATATTACAAGATAATTTAAGATAGGATAAATATTATGGAAAATAAAATGATGTAGTATCAACATAAATTAAACTTGAATAAACAATGATAAGAATAAAAAATAAGTAACAATAGCAAGAGTAAAATTTAAGTTTAAAATTTTTACGGTCAACTATATACACACACACACACATATTCATAAATGTTTTTTAATCTAACATTAAAGTTTTAAAAATTAATGAAGTTATAAAAAAAATAGGGTTATTTTGACATGAATTTTATTACCTGGGCAAAATAGCCAGTAAAAATTTTTTTTAAATTTTGATATGAGGTGTGAATTTATATTTAAGATTGCCCGTGAGGATGGCCGAGTTGGCCGAAACGTTGGACTATTGATATAATAAAGAATGTTGAGACTTAATAAGGATAACTTTTGATTTATTTAATAGAAAATACCAGTCCCAAGAATTTTGAATAAATTATATAAGTTAATAATAATAATTATTATTATTATTATTTTATCGTGTATATAATATAAATGAACGCTGCACCATGCAAGACCTGGGTGGTGTCGGTGCACTGTCTCCTTCGTTGACGTTCTCGAAGTGGGAAGGGCTTTGGACTCAGCAGTCTGAATTTGTTACACTGACACCTAACCAGTGGAACGTCCCTCCCCGTTTCAATAATCCACTGGTGTTACCTACATGTTCTTAATTACCTTAATTGAACCCTGCATCTAACCTTATTGCCACAAGGCAATCCAAGTTAGTATTATACTAGTATACATATATCATTTCCCTGCAATATATATGTATGTATTATACGAATATAATAATAAAGGATGTTACAAAAAGAAACCTCTATTGTGCCTTTAATTTTTTTTAAAACAAAAAACAGGTTAACAATAATAAACAATAAATAAATTCAAAATATTAAAGAATTTTATGATTAATTAGGGAGAAAAAGAGAAAAAGGGAAAAATGTGAGACCACCCGATTTTTCCCTATTGCATTACGGTTTCGATATTTTTTTGTTAACTTTTGTATTCCTGCCTGAAACAAAATTCCCAAATCCTAAAATACAAATTTTTATAACAGAAAAATAAAAACATTTCTATTGGAAGATAGTCTGGGTGGCGGTCAATAAAGGTATCAAAATAGTAAAAGAAAACTATTTATTGTTAACTAAGGTTTAGCCCCACTTTATTGGGCTTCGTCAGGGCTGATAAGATTAATTTATACCTTTATTGATGCCACCTGGACTATCTTCCTCCTAAAAACATTTCTGTTTCTAATATTAGAATTCCTGGCTCTTAAATTTTTGTGTTTCGAAACACAAATATAGCATTAACTTCAACACAAGCCCGTCATGGTACAAGAGCCCAAGAGAGAAAAAAAGTTATCTCACCCCAATTTTTAATTATTTTCATGAAAAATATGTATAATCACTAGTCAAAATTGATGAGTCTCCCAAGTATAGGTAAGGAGAATAAAAAACGACGGCTATTTTAAAACGTTTAAAAAAAATAATTTTTTCATTCGGTGCTCTATATCTTTAAAACTAACAACACCAGAAAACCTAAGAGACCGTCATTTAAAGTAGAGTGAATTTCATTAAACAAGAGCCCCTAATTTCGCTTTTTACGTTCAATAGTTCGAGAGATATGGCATTTTAAATTGCAACATTTAATAAAGAATGCACTCAATCAGAAGTTAGTGAATTTATTTTGAGAAATCTATATCTTAAAAACTATTCCACTGCCAGATGTCTATTACCACTCAAATTAAAGCCAGTTTAATATACTATAAAGTACTTTATGACCTTTACCTTCGTAGGAGTAGTAGTTTTAATGATATTGGCTAAAATAAATTAATTTATAATAGTTCAGACAAAATTTCATGTGCAACATTTTTATTCATATGCGAATATCATGAAAACTAGAACTCCTACGAAGATATATGTCATAAACTACTTTATATGAAGTTAAATTTCCTTTATTTTGAGTTGCAGACAAATGTACTTCTAATGACTCCAGAGACATATTTTTCAAAAATCAATAATTTTATCCGAACAAATAGAAATTAATATTTGTGAATTTGTTTTGAACTTCTACAAAGATAAACGTTATAAACTACAGTATAGTTCATTAAACTAGCTTTAATGTGAGTGCTAATAGACATTTGTACGTCGAACGGTTTTTGAGCTATAGATTTCCCAAAATAAAATTTACTAACTATTGATTTTTCAGTGCATTTTTATGAAATGTTGCTTTTTAAAATGCTATATCTCGGGAACTGTTGGACGTAAACAGCTCTATTAGGGCTCATATTTTAGCAAATTTACTCTATTACAAATTATGTTACCTTAAGTTTTCTAGTGTGGTTGGTAGTTTCAAAGATATAGAGTTCCAAACGTTAATTTTTTTTTTCTCTGCACGGGAGTCTTCCTCGATGTTGAACAAGCTTTTAATCGAGTCTGGCATCCATGTCTGCTCTATAAACTTCGTCAATTTCTATCCCCTCCAGTCCGCCGGTGTTCCTCAAGGTAGTATCTTAGGTCCCATTCTTTATACGGTTTATACAGCTGACATCCCAACCCACGCTAACACTGTCCTAACAACACACGCTGATAACACATGTATACTGTCTGTAAACAACGACCCAACTAATGCAACACAAACACTACAGACACACATAACATCTATTGAAGAGTGGTGTCAAAACTGGAGAATCAAAGTAAATCCTGACAAATCCCACCAGATCACCTTTACTCTCCGTCGTAAACCTCTGCCCTCCAGTCCTACAGTATCTTTTCTAAATACTCCACTAACACCTGTTGAACAGATTCGATACTTAGGACTCCATCTTGACAAGAGACTTACTTTGAATCCACACACGAGACTGAAACTGCTCATAGATTCAACACTTATTGACAAACGCTATAAACTTCCCATTCACTTCAAAAAATTAGTATACACTACGATAATCAGACCAATGTGGACATATCTAATTGAGCTCTGGGGCTCCACCAAACCATCAAATTCCTCCAGCATCCAATCCTTACAACCAAAATCCTTGATGCTCCTTATAACGTTACAAATAAACTCATTCACAAAGACCTTAACATCCCATTCGTTGCAGATTTGGCCCAAAACAGATATGCGTCTTTTCATTCCAAACTCCTTAATCGTCCTAATCCATTAATTCTTAATCTTTCATCCTTAACAATCCCTGATACTTCTCCGAGGTGTCTGAAAAGAAGATGGTCACGGGACCTTCTAATGTAAATTAATGTTTAAAGTACCACCAATGGGTGGTTCCTTCCCAAGATTTTCAAGTGTATATGAAACATACAATATTTATTGTATTATTTTGTATAGTTGTAAATTACATTAAATAAATAAATAAAAATTGTTAATATTTGAAACCAATGGCGTTTTGTATTCCCCTACCTATACTTGGCAGACTCATAAATTTAGACTAGTAATTAATTATACCTAGTTTTTATAAAAATATTCAAAAATTGTAGGCGAAATAACTGCTTTTTTTCTCCAAGGCTCTAATACTATTCAACTATCAGTACCGAATTCATGGACTGAGAAGTGAAAAGTTTGTTCTTATCACCAAAAAACTTTTTGTAATGTATTAAAATCCAAATATAAAAAATAAAATCAATATTGCATAAATTAGGAATTTTTATTTCATCATAGAATAACCATAATAAGAGGAATGTTTACAAGTTCGTGCCTCCTTTTGACACTATCATTTCCTACATAAACCCTAAAATGACTTATACATTTTGTTCGATCATTGCATAGCTTGTAGTAATTTATTGAGAATCGGGCTCTCAGTTTTTGTTTTTTTTTTATTTACAACTGTACTTACATAAAATTACATCTAGTAAATTTTATGTTTTGATGTAAGACCGCCATAATATGACACAAGCATCTAGAGAAACTACGATTGGTAGTACTCTAATAATATTTCTACATTAAAAGGTCTCGAGGCTATCTTCTATTCAGGCGTATCGGAGGATTTTCAGGGATAGAAGAGGAAGAAAGGTTAGAAACTAATGGGTTTGAGTGGTTAGGGAGTTTATAATGGAAGGAATGATATCTGTTTCCGGCTAGATCGATTATATATGGAACATTAAGGTCTTTATGGATGATTTTATTTGTGACAAAGTAAGGGGTATTAAGGATTTTACGAAAGATTTTGGATTGTAAGGATTGGATACGAGAGGAATTCGAAGGTTTAGTGGAGCCCCAAAGCTCAACTCCGAATATCCAGATAGGTTTTATTATTGTAACGTAGATCAGTCTTTTGTAATGAATTGTTTGTCCCCAAATGCGACCTACTAGTTTCGGTAGTTAGGGAGTTTGTAATGGAAGGATTGATATCGGGCTGGATAGGTCACATAGGGATCATTAAAGTCTTTGTAGAAGATTTGTAAGAAAGTATTATTTATATTCACCATAATTATTATTGTTGTTTTCAAAATATTTTTTTTTTTTTAATTATGGTAATTTAACTACTTTTTCAATTACCTATGTATACATTTTATTTTCCACTTCTCTCATCAGTTCATTTTATTAATTCCATTCTTTAAAATTATTCACTTTATGTCATTCTGTTTATATTTTGTATATTCATTGGTTGTTATCTTGTCTTGTTCTTAGCCCTGATGAAGACTAGAAACTATAGACGAAACGTTGGCACAATTAAATAAGTTACACCAACTCATTTGTATTTCATTCTGACCGCACCCCAACCATCTTCCCCTCGTACAAGTCATCCACGGTCAACTATCTCCCATAATTATAAATTATTTCAATATAGCTATAAATAATATTTTTCATTAAATTTTATTTCTATTACTTGGTGACATGACACCTACATGAGAGAGCTTATTTGTAGTTGTTTAGCCAATAATTGAGTGACCAGATACAATACAGAAGGATCGGTTCCAATACCAATGACAGGAGCAGTAGCGGCCCTGACCCGGACTAACCACCTCATTAAACCTCTCCCCTCCCACTCCCGGGACCGGGACTGGGGGCCCACATGGAGAGGGGACTGTGGGCATTGTCAACACCACTAACGACGTGCCCTTCTTATCTCCTCCGCCCTGGGCAAACAACTGGCGGACAATTGCTACAAAGAGTCCTTTGCTCTGTCACCTGTGTCCTGGGTTCTACCCCGCCAACAAAGTATGTTTGCTTTCAACTTTAAATTTCACTGCTGGGTTCCGTTGTCCTCTCACTGAAGGGGTGACAAAGGGAATCCCTTACGGTTCAACCGGAGCGAAACGACGAAAAGAAAAACAACTGAGCATTCGAAATTAAGTTATTTTCCGCCCGGGAGACCATGAAATGGATTCCGTAAGTAAACCACATTTTTCGTTTCGTTGAATATGAAATATCTTAAATTCCTCATAACTGACTCCCGCATTAAACCAGAGGAAAACCTTTATTTCATATCCAAAACTTGAGTATATTGATAAATTTAACATATCAGAAACCCTCCTAAAATACCTGATTTATTAATTTATTTATTGCAATTTACAACTGTAATTACATAAAAATATATCTAGTAAATATGATGTTAGATTACAATAACATGATACAGACTTATAGAGAAATTTAATAAAAAGGAGAGAGAAATGCTTTATTCATGCTGCCTAAATACATCGGGTTGCTACATCACACAGCACACTAATCAATCCGTGATCGGACATATATAAATTACATATTTTTACATGGTATAATAATATAGAAAGAAAACAATTTTTTTTTCCCACAATTTTCTTTTACAATTACAAATTTCAGTATACACAACAAATACAAATATTTCAATTTATTCCTTTTTTTTTTTTACTTTCCCCTTCTTGTCCATTCCATTTCACAATTTTTATTTCATTTTATCGACAAATTCACTCTCCTAAATTCCTCCTCTCAGATCCTCCCCAGTGGCCCGCGAAACAAATTCACTATTATAATATCAACATATTCACTAATATATATATAATTTCTTAAATTTAATTATTTGTTGAAAAAAATAATTTTGACTTTATATTATAGTGTTTTACTTTTCCTTAAAGATAATTATATTTTATTAAATGTTCCTAGACAACATTAATTGAAAAATTGACAAAGTCAATCAAATTTAATATTTACTCCTTACTTCTAAGAACAGTAAATATAATTTGAGTTCTTTAATATTCACATTGAATTGAAGTGTAAACAGAACAAAGAGAAAGAAGCACGAATTTCTCGAGAACGGCTTGATAGATTTTCATTACAAATATACCAAATTATTGGTAATAACATTTACTACAACTTCTATTCTCTTCACATTTTGCGATGAAAAAAAAAAATTTGTTATGATGAAGACTTGAAACTCAGGTCGAAACGTCGGCATAAAATAAATAAATATGGTTTTCTTTATTTATGTTGTTATTTGCTGACCGCACCCCCCGACAAACTTCTCCAATAATAAATTATTTTATAGATAATTACATTAATGTGCAAAAATGTACAGTTGCCTTCAAGGGGCGTGGCCTAATCCCCACCCTTAGCGTCATTTTCGCTTAGAAAGATAGTAGTGCCATGGCAACCCCCTGTTAAACACCAAAAAGGCTATACCTGAACCACCAGCTGATTGCGAGCAGCGGTGCGTAGCAGAACTCATGGCATCGGTCCATGAGTCAAAGATGATCAAAAGCAGAAAATGTAACTTCGCTTTGACGGCGTGATCATCACCTGCTACCTTTATGAATAATCAAGGGCGAAATGTTTCATCAGCTCCAAGCTGGGATAAAATTATTTCTTGTTACATCAAGTCCGAAATCAGATTATCCAAATATTCAAGTTCAGATCAATAGATAATAAAAGGACTAGAAGGGAGGGGGGGGGGAGAAAACTTTATTCAAAAATATTGTACTGCCCAACTGTATTCTGTTGCTAAATACACAGCATACTTATAACTTACTAACCAGATATTTTTTTTTAAATTCTTATAATAGGTGTATTCATGATATTGTGTTAAATGTAAAATACTTTACCATGTTAAATGATATAAGTATAGCATATAGCATTGTGAGCAGCCCTATTTAAAGTCATGTTAAATGGTATTTAACCCGCCATTTCCGCCATCGGTGGAAGCCTTTTTTATCTTATCTTTAAAACATTCATTTTGATCTATAATTTATTGATGAACGGAGAGGAGTCTAAAATACCTTAAAGCAAGATCATAACACACAAAATAATTGAAAGGAATTCTCTTAAACTACCATATCCCCGAAATTCCATAGTTAGTTAGCAGCTTATCTTATCAAATATTTAGATATCAAAGAGTATATAATATTGTATATTTTTAAATAATAAAAGGAAGTGGAGGGGAGGGGGAAAATACACAGTAGTAAAATGAAAAGTAAAAAAAGGTATAAATGGTTAAACTTAAGGATAGATTTAAAGTTTAAATCTTCAGGAATAATTTTAAATATTTTTTTTTATTATTTATTTATTGTAATTTACAACTGTACAAAATAATACAACAGGTAAATATGTAGTATGTTTCATATACACTTGAAAATCTTGGGAAGGAACCACCCATTGGTGGTACTTCAAACATTAATTTAAATTAGAAGGTCTCGTGGCCATCTTCTTTTCAGACGCCTCGGAGGATTATCAGGGATTGTTAAGGATGAAAGATTAAGAATTAATGGGTTAGGATGGTTAAGGAGTTTGGAATAAAAAGACGCATATCTGTTTTGGGTCAAATCTGCAACGAATGGGATGTTAAGGTATTTATGAATGAGTTTAATTTTAAATATAAAATATATTTTGCTCCATTGCTAGCTAATAAATTTACTTTCTCTATAAATTCAAATTTCGATTCATGAAAAAGAATCGATAATTGGTAATTTAGATGGGATGTGATCTAAGGCGCGGCTCGAGGATCTCCCACAGTCCCAGCCAGAACTGAGAGGTAGATAGCGAAGGTTGAGAGGGAAAGAATGGGGATTTATAGCGGCATTGAAGGGAGTGATTTTTTACACGGGCCCTTCCCTAAGGGCGATTCATCAAAGGGCGGGGATAGGCGCCCTGTGCGAGGGCGCCCTGCGCGAGGCTACCTCTTGGTACAACTCCAACCTCCCCGCCACTAATTTACTATCTCCCGGTCCAGTTCTAGGCAAATCCCTTCAAGGCTAATTCATTATCGCCCAACCGGTTTTTTTGTACTTTTTATTTTTTATTTTTTTTAGAGCATAATTTGTTTTGTTTTTTTGTTGTTAGCAATTTATACTAACACTATATATACCAAAGATATCAAAGAAAAAAATCTTACAATTATTCATTAATTTTGGCAAAATGGATACAAAAAATCTAGTACACGGATCAAATAACTCTCACTTGCCACAGTTCATTGAGATGAAAATTATACTTGTAAATTTAAAAATAGCTATATCTGTATTATCCAGGTTGACAATAATTCCTCTTATAGTACAAGCGTCCAAGAGGAGAGAAAAAGGCATTTATTTCACCCCAAGTTTTTATTACTTTAATAAAATAGTTCAGGTGGCAAAAGACCAACACTTTTAATATTTTCTTGCTTAATGCAGCTTCAATTATATTTTAAAGAATGGAACCGAGAAGGAACAATACATCTCTCGGACTAAGATTTATTTTTTATTTATTTATTTATTTATTTATTGATATTTACAACTGTATAAAAAAAATACAAGTAAATTTGATCATAATGACATAATGATATGATACAGGATATAGAGAAACTACCCAGTAGTAGAACTCTAAAAACAGTTTACAATATAAGGTCACGAGGCCATCTTCTTTGGACTAAGATTCTAAATCTATTCTATCTGGGCCCTGTTTCATAATAAAGTACAAACCAATATTATTAGTCTTGTCGATTTAACTTAATACAATTACACTGACTTGTACAATAGTAACTCGTACTTTAGTACTTTTTCACTCCAGTAATATCACTAATAGTCCTCCCTATTATGAAAAAAATAGTATTAGTGTAATTAACACGCTCATTATGATGTCATGCTATATCTAGAACTACAATACTGTCTTGATAACAAATATTTTACACTCAACCATATAGTACAAGAGCTGATGAGAAAAAATTAAGTTATTTCACCCAAATTTGTGATTAATTTAATGAAAACTATGTGTAATTACTAGTCAAAATTGATGAGTCTGCCAATAAAAAGGTAAGGTAAGGAGAATAAAAAATGGCTGTTTTTAAACGTTAAAAAAAAATTAATTCTTTATTTGGAACCCTAAATCTTTAAAAGTACTAAGGCCTATCTGGATATACAGAGTTGAGCTTTGGGGCTCCACTAAACCATCGAATTCCTCCCGAATCCAATCCTTCGTAAAATCCTTAATGCTCCTTACTTTGTCACAAATCAAATCATCCATCAGGACCTCAATGTTCTATATGTTGCTGATCCATATCTGGCCAGAACCAGATACCAATCCTTCCATGATAAACTTCCCACCCACCCAAAATAACTCGTTTCTAACCTGGCTTCTACTTCACTACCTACTAATCCTCCTAGGCGTCTGAAAAGAAGATGGCCTCGAGATCTTCTCCTTTAGAAATATTTTTTGAGTTCTATCAATGGGTAGATTCTCCATCATGTCGTAATATCACTTACAGCAAAGTTACTTGATGTGTGTATATGTATACAGTTGTAAATAAATAAATTATTAAAAAAAAAAACTACTAAGAACACTAGAAAACATAACAGAACATCATTAAAAGTAGAGTAAATTTGCTAAAATTTGACTCTTAATAGAGTAATTTACGTTCAATAGCTCCCGAGACATAGCTTTTTAAAAAGCAACATTTCAAGAAAAATCAGTTAGTGAATTTATTTTGAGAAATCTATATTTCAAAAGCCATTCAACGTACAAATCTCTCAAATTAAAGCTAGTTTAATGCACTTTAAAGTAGGTTATAATGTCTATATTCGTAGGAGTAGAAGTTTTTATGATATATAGAAAATAAAAAACTAAAAAATCGATATGCACGAAAGTGCTACCCCAACCTACAACGGTCCAATTCCTAACTTAAAATACCTTCCGGTAATAAAAGGATAACAATTTTATTAAACTATATATATATATATATATAAAAGTTAGCTGTATATGTAGCAGGTAAATAATAATAGAAAGTTTGTACTAGGAGGATTAAGTACCTTTAAGTTTGTCAACAACCTGTCCTTATATATACCAGAGGAATCGGATAATAAAGTTAGTTGTTCAGTAGAAGCGTGTCGTTACTCTGCCCAAACCCCTTTCATTTTTAAGTTATATTGTCAGTCTAATCATAAGTTATATATAAGTTAGCTGTATATATAGCATGTAAATAATAATAGAAAGCTTGTACTAGGAGGATTAAGTACCTTTAAGTTTGTCAACAACCTGTCCTTATATATACCAGAGGAATCAGATAATAAAGTTAGTATTCAGTAGAAGCGTGTCGTTACTCTGCCCAAAACCCTTTCATTTTTAAGTT
>NW_027114717.1:728191-729845 GCF_000696795.3 Halyomorpha halys | reverse complement strand
TATATATATATATGTGTGTGTATTTGTTAAAATAAAACTTTTTTGGAGGGTGAAAAGAAAAAAAACTAATTTTCATATGAACTTTCTAATCATGAATCGGAATATACGAGTATACTTCTCTTTTCCTTCATGCCATTTTCGCGACTTACACTACTACTGGTGTGCCAGATTCAGCGTCTCTAAACTTTAATAAACGGAGCAATCGAAGGAGCAAAGTAACCAACTTCTAGGATGATCAAGGAAACGTTGTTACCGTTTTATTCTGGGTATGCAATAGAGGAAGTTCCTACTTCAACCTATTCGCCAAAATCAATGGCAGTGTTGGGTTATAATTGCTCTCTATATCCAGCGACATACAGATAACCGCAGTGGCACGAATTGCCCCCGGGGCGACGCGTGTTCCAATCTCCACGTGGTCGGGATCTCACGCTAACTCGCACGCAGCCTGATTTATTCCTGTCAGGTCTTTCTATATGTTCCTGTCCGGTCACGAATAGTGTCCACAAAACTAATAGTTTCAATCATGAACTGACACTCACTGCTATTGCTAAAAAAGTCCATTTTATTTTCGTAGAAGTTTTCTTCTAGACTATCATAAAGTAAAAGGTGTTTGTTGGTATGGGAAATTTAGTTCGTAACTAAACGTTACCTATAGATCCTTTAAGTTTACCAGGGCTAGCTGGTAAACTAAAGTAAATTTATGGACTTAATGAGATGAGGGAATGATTGAATGATTTAAAAAATTAACTTTCAATTATATTTAGCAGATTAAGATAATGAATTCATACCTACAACTAAAATTAAATGTAAAGTAAATACTGATGAGTTAATCATACTGATCTCATATAAATAAGGAGAAAATGGTTGGGAGAGCGGTAAGTGAAGAACACATTAATGCATAAGTAAAAACTTATTTATTAGTACTAACGTTTTGACCAAAATTTCAAGCCTTCATCAGGGCAAGAGGGAGATAAAGATAAAGTATTTCTTTATAACATGATACAGACTTATAGAGAAATTTAATAAAAAGGAGAGAGAAACGCTTCATTCATTCATGCAGCCCAAATACATCGGGTTGCTACATTACACAGCATACTGATCAATCCGTGACTGGACAAATATAAGTTACATATTTTTACATGATATAATATAATAGATAGATAACATTTTTTTTTTCTTCCACAGTTTTCTTTTACATTTCTTTTACAATTAATACCAGTCTAAAAACTAACTACAAGTTTTTCGATTTATTCCTTTTCTTTTTCTTTCCCTTCCATTTCACTACCCCTATTTCATTTGATCAACAAATTCCCCTATATAACAAATATTTAAAATAATAAAAGATAATAACTAAAACAACAAATAAGATATGCGATGCATGCATGCCATCCCACTTCTGGATAAACTCCCATACTCATTAATTTCCATGCATGTGGTGGTGTGATGATTCCCAGGGAGTCAAGTATTACAGTTCCTGTCAACCTAGCCACGTCCTGGACATCGACCCCGAGCTCCTCCATGAAGCTCCTAGTTGTGCTGGGTATCGTACCACAGGCTGCGAACCAGAGGCCTCTCACGTTGAAGTCTCGTTCTCCGAAGCCCTCACGGAACTTCTCCTTGAGGAAAGGGATACATTTATCGTAAATTTCCTTCT
>NW_027114717.1:726111-728111 GCF_000696795.3 Halyomorpha halys | reverse complement strand
GATCCATCCGTATCTACGCAGTAGACCTCGTCAAAGCAGGCAAAACCTCTTTCTTTTAGGAGCTTCATTAACTCGTATTTCAAGATATAAGATAGTAACCAGAATGATTATAAAATAAGAAAATAACTAATTGTAGGAAGATAGTCCGGGTGGCAGTCAATAAAGGTAACAAAATAGTAAAAGAAAACTATTTATTGTAAACCAACATTTCGCCCCACTTTGTAGAGCTTCGTCAGGGCTAAATGAAAGTAGAGCGAAACCTCTGTTCAAAATAAATAGTTTTCTTTTACTATTTTGATACCTTTATTGACCGCCACCACCCAGACTATCTTCCTACAATCTACTTCATACGGTCAAATATCTCATTCCAAAATGAAAATAACTAATATTGTAGATACATAAATATTGTTGATGGGGATGATGGTAGCAGCGTGATAACACGCCTGTCTGCCAACCCTAAGGTTGCGAGTTCGAGTCCCCGGCCCTATCCGGGATCAAGTATATAATTTTATAATGCTCGCTCACAGCCAACCCTCAGGCCCATTAGCCAATGGGTGGCACTCACAAAATTAGGAGAAGGAGTGATGAACCCATCCTATGAAAACCACGACATGAAACGCGCGATGTATTTTCTAAGGGGGAGAGGCAAGACATATCCACTTATTTCTGACTGTCATTTGTCCTAAATTGTGAACACAAGAGGCGTTTGGTTGTAAAACATGTTAATTGACGAATTGAATTTACGAAGTTAAAAATGTTTGCTAATTTCAATGCTTTCTCTTCAACCATGAGTTATTCATGATAACTCAATTTTAACATTCTTTCTTTAAAAAAAAAATTTTTCTAAATATTCTTTCAACAATTTATAAAATTCTTTCAATTCACACAATATTTCAGTTACCATATTTTACAACCGAACGTCTGATATGGTTAATGATTTCAATTTTATTTGAACTATGGCTTAAGAGCTGATTTTTAAAGAAAGGATGTTTTGAAAGCAGTTTAATAACTTGTGATAATAATCAAAATTGTAAAATTCATGACTGATTTTTTAATCTTCGTCTAAAATATAAACACGTCTATATCACTAAAATCTTTAACTTGGATATTAGAAATCGAAGTATGGGTATTAGTATCGAAAATCAATTCAAATGGTGTCAATAGATAATCCTTTTTGTCCTACCGCCCCCTTTCCAGGAAAAATATTACTTAGCGCCCCCTGGAACTCAATTTTTTAAAAGTTTTAATAGCAATAAATAGGAAATATATATATATGTATTAATGATTCTACCTTTTTCGTAAAACATAGCAAAGAAAGGTGTAAATTAGAAACTTTGAACTTGGAAATTATGAAACCATTTATTGAAATCAGAATAGAATGTAATACAAAAAAAGTCATAACATTCGAAATCATCTTAATGAGAAGGATGGACCTGGTGTACTGCTACCAATTTGGTAATCCTCGGCTCTATTAGAGTCAGCAGTAATATTGTTGACCGTGACAACTTGTAGTTATTCATGGGCCCCCAAATTTACCTGTGGCCATCACCGCCCCCCTGAATCGCTGTAGCCCCCACCAGGGGGCGCCCGGTAGCGCGCACTTTGGGAATCACTGTTTACAGCTAGGGTTTATACAAAAACCAACATTTTAGAAAACCGGTTTTCTAATAGTAATTTTTTCCAGAAAACCGGTTTTAACCGGTTTCGAATTTTTATAAAAAAAAATAGAGTGATTAAAAGCAGTTTTTGACTGAAATTATTTACTGCTCAATTTTATTGATAGTAAAAATTTTTTAAGCAATTTAGTAGAACAAATAAATAATAGTTGACCAGGATTAAATTACTTTAAAAACAATTTTTCGTTGTTTATGCATAATTTTCACATATAAGGATGTAAATATTTTTATAACAGTGAAACGAGTTATTCAGCAAAGGGTTCGAATAAATAAAAACAATATATTTTAATATTTTTATAATAATCATATTATTTTTTTAAAAAA
>NW_027114717.1:714782-724931 GCF_000696795.3 Halyomorpha halys | reverse complement strand
TATATATGTTAATATGTTAAGTGTAATAATGTTAATTATAAAATAAAAAGAGATTGAGCAATGGTGGTGTACACTCTACTTGAGATAGAGAAGTTTATTGCTAATCTATTCTCATAAGAGTTGATTTTTAGTATGCTCACCATAGACGATGGCCTATCTCCTCTCCCTTTCTCCAGCAATTTTAGTCCGTCCGCTTCATCTCGGTAACTAAGATTGTAACCTAATCCTTAACGATTACACTGGTCCGTCCGCTTCATCTCGGCAACCAGTGTAATTTCTCGTCTCTAGTCCGTCCGCTTCATCTCGACAACTAGTAAGCTGGCTCCTATCTTGACAGTTCTAGTCCGTCCGCTTCATCTCGGCAACTAGTAAGCTGGCTCCTATCTTGACAGTTCTAGTCCGTCCGCTTCATCTCGGCAACTAGAACTGTTACTCTGCCTCAGACTCTCTCACCAAGATCTCCTCTACCTAGTCAGTGTCCAGGGCTCATCCCCTGGAACGGCCTTCCTTTATTACCTATTAATGAATACGCCTTGTCGTGGGCCTTCTGTATAGTAGATATCAGGCTGGAGAACCGCCTAAGACCAGACAACCCCGACAGTAGTGTATGACATTTCCTTGTAGTAGTAGTTTTCATGATATTATGAATTTTGAACATGAAGGTTTGTTCAAATCAATTTATTTTAGCAAATATCATGAAAACTACTATCCCTATACTATATAGGTGATTAAGGACCTTGGAAGGAGAACATTAAGACTTTTACGAAGGATTTTTGATTGTTAGGATTAGATACGATGGTTTGGAGCCCCAATGCTCAACTCCGTAATGCACAATCTATATGCAACTACTACTAATGCGAACGGTTTATTCAGTTCTTCGTTTCGGAGACCGTTAAGACCGATAAAGCAAAAAAAAAAAAAAAAGTATTTGTTTACTTTCGTGCTAACGACTCGACAATCACTCACGATCAAGACCCATTCTGACTCCGATAACAATAACTATACTTCCCTAGTAAATTACATGCCTTCGCAAGACGATTAGTCTTTCATCGTATTTTCCTAAAAATTGCTAATGATACACTTGGCCAATATAAAATAAAAGAATCATGCGAAGTTTGTTTAAAGAATTGCAAAGGGACAGTTCCTTCCGTGACTATTCCACGTTATACCATTTACTACAATTATTGTTCATGACTTCGTTTTCATTTTTAAATTAAAATTAAACTCTTTCAGTCTACCATCAAAATCCAACGATTCACTAAAACTTAAATCCTATATCCTTAAGTCCTATGTTCAGAAATTTCTCATCCATTTTATAAAAATATAAAAAATGCATTTATTATTTTTACTATTATTTTAATTGTTAAATAATAGTAAAAATAATAAATGCATTTATTATTTTTACTATTATTTTAATTGTTAAATAATAGTAAAAATAATAAATGCATTTATTATTTTTATTATTTGAATTTGCATACTTACTTTTAAATTGGCCTTTATTTTAGACGTCAGATTCACTCACAAAAAAAATACTAATTTTCTTTTGGACTCTAACATTTAATTACAAACATAAATGATCTATTGCGCGATGGATAATGAAAGGAAGATGGTCAATAGTCATAAAATCTATATATTATGAACCAACGTTTCGCTCCATGTCGCAGAGCTTCATCAGAGATAAAAAAAGATACAAATACTTAAATGGGATAAAAACAAATGAACTCCAGTATAGATAAAGTAGGTATAGAGCTCTGAATGAAAAATTAACGTTTTGAAACAGCCGCCATTTTTTATTCCCCTACCTATACTTGGCAAACTCATCAATTTTGACTAGTAATTATACATAGCTTTCATTAAAGTAATCAAAAATTGGGGTGAAATAACTGACGTTTGTTCTTCCCGGCTCTTGTACTAATCATTGTCCTAGTAACTCCCTCTTGTTAGTTCGTCCCATCTGAGCGAGAGGTCGTTACTGATTTTTTTTTTCATTAAAAGCAAGGATTATATGAAATCTGATTGTCCTCCGAGAAGGCTGAAGTAGAAATGGCTGCGTGACTTTCTGGAAGATGGAAGGATCAGTCATTGGAGTGCTGTCACAGGGTTTCCCTCACATCTTCAACCTTCCATTTCAAATAATATTCATTATGCATGAAATATTTACTTTTATTTCTCTCTATTATATAAAACAGTTTTTAGTGATCACCGTGTAATATTTTATTTTACATATAAGTTGGAATAATAAAAAAGAGTCATACAAAATTGAGTTTAACTGATAAAGAACGCATTATAAAAAAAAAAAAAAAATGTAAAAGAACCTGTATAATATCAGATGCACTAAATTCAAATACTTGAAATTAATTTTTTTTCTTACTTACATAATATTGAAAAAAAAAATAATACAATCTGAACTACAAAATACATGTAAATTACAGTTATACAATTTGAGCAACTAGTAGTACAATTAGATGAATTAGTTGTATAGATTGTAAAATGGGGGTTGGGTAAGTAGAACTATTTGGGGGACCGGGCGTAATACAATTTCAAATTCTTGGGTAAATTTATTTTTGTGGTCCATGGTGGATTTCGTTTTGGGACCCGGGACTGATACAATTACAGTTTTGGGAAAAATATATAAGAACAATCACTTATCAGGAGAACTAATAGATTAATCAATCACGGAGAAAACAAGAAAATAAATATTTGAGTACTTTCTTACTTCTATAATTTTCAATAAATGATTTTGATTCATCAAATGAACATATCTCCCTGTATTTTTTCTTAACTCCACATAATTATTCATTATATTACAATTAAAATTAGCTATCGATGCGTTTAGTTATAGATATTATTTATTTAGGAGGCTTAGATAGTTGACCATAGATTAATAATTGGAGAAGATGGTCGGGGGTGGAGGGGGGGGGGGTGCGGTCATCAAAAATAAAGAACATAAGTGACATATAACGATAAAGACTAATAGTGGCATTGACTGCCATGTGGTCATGTGTATACATCATGACAGTGAAACACAGTGCAACATATCAACTTTACCAACTGTAATAAAAGTAAGCCGGTAAAATATTTTTTTTTTTTTTGTTTTTTTTTTATTCATTTAGAAAATTACATTTAATATGATCCGACCAGATGACCACATCTATTGATCGGTGCAAAAATAACACATAAAAATGATAGATATAAGGAAAATTTATTAATTACAATTTTCACAATTAGGGCCTTGTGGAGGCTACTACAATTTATAAGCTAGATTAGTACAACATGAATTGATCTCTAGTGATAAAAAATAATTCATTTAACAAATACTAAAATGATAATGAAGTAAAAAAGTAAATAAAAAATAATAATAGTAAAAAATAACTGAATGGCCTATGAAATGAATAATAATAGTTCAAATTTACAATTAGTGAATTAATATAATAATGAGAATAAAACAATATGATACAGAATACGATAAAAATAAGAGTCCAGTAATATTAAAATAAATAATTGGAGAAGATAGTCGGTGGATGCGGTCAGCAAAAATAATATAAATAAACAATAAATTATTTATTCATGCTGACGTTTCGACATGAGTTTCAGGTCTTCATCAGGGCTAAGAACAAAAAGAGGTAACAACCATCATTCAGAGAAACATAAAATTGAAAATAAATAGCATACTATCAAATCTGGAATTATACAAAATATTTAATTGAATAATAAATACATAAAGTTGATTGATAACCATGGAATTAGACTGTAGCAGATTGATAACAGTGAAAGATAAAATATACTATTATATTGGTAGGAAGATATGAATAAGATAAGATATGCAACTAGTGTCTGAAAAACTGATAAACAAATTAGAATCAACGTATATAATGATCAATGAATAGAATCGACAAATATATAATGAAATATTGTTCAATATGTTGATTCTAATTTTTTTTTTCAGTTTTTAGACACTACTAACATATCTTAACTTATATCTTGTACATATCTTCCTACCTATATAATATTATAATTCATCTTTTGCTGTTATCAATCTGCTACAGTCTAATTCCATGGTTATCAATCAACAAGTTTATATTTTTCAATTTAATAATTTGTATAATTCCGAATTTGTTAGTATACTATTTCATTCAATTTTGTTTCTCTGAATGATGGTTGTTATCTCTTTTTGTTCTATAGCCCTGATGAAGACCTGAAACTCCTGTCGAAACGTCGACATGAATAAATAATTTTTGTTTAATTATATTATTTTTGCTGACCGCACTACCGACCATCATTTCCAATTATTTATTTAGATATTACTGGGCCCATGTATTTTTTATCGTATACTTGTATCATCTTGTTTTATTCTCATTATTATATTCATTCACTAAATGTAAATTTTCACCATTATTATTCACTTGAAAGTCTTTTCAGTTATTTTTATTATTATTATCTTGTATTTATTTTTGTACTTCATTGTTATTTTTAGTATTTGTTAAATGAATTATTATTTATTATCACTTGGTATCAATTCATATTGTACTAATATAGCTTATAAATTGAAGTAGGCTCCACAACGCTCTAGTCAAAATTATAATAAATTTCATTTATGTTTATCATTTTTATATGTTATTTTGGTACCGACCGATACATGTCATCTGGTCGGACCATATTAAATTTAATTTTCTAAATGAATAAAAAAAAACAATAAAAAAACAATATTTTCCCGCCTACTTTAATTTTAGTTGGTAAGGTTGATATGTTGCGACAGTTCATACTCAAGGCGTATACACATGATCACATGACAGTTAATGCGACTGTTAGTCATTATTAGAGTGACAGTACAATAATGACTGTAACAATCATAGATTCTTATTCTTGTAAAATGTATCTATTTGTTTGTTCTTGATAGACTGATCTACTGCTGTGACTATGAATGATGGTCTGATCTCACATTACCGTCTTATATTGAATTTTTTTAGCGGGTCACTGAAGAGGATCTAGGAGGGTGAATTCCGGAGAGCGAATTTGTTGATAGGGTGAATTAAATAATTGAGCAGAAATGAGAGGGAAAAATGGGAGTGAGTGAAACATTTGTATTGGTTGTACAGACCGAAATGGATTGTAAAAGGAGACTGTAGGGGTGAAAAAAAATTGTTTATTATATCCTATTATTGTATATCTTTTTTTTTATGATTATACCATGTACGTGTAATTTATATATGTCCGATTACGGATTGATAAGTATGCTGTGTGAGATAGCAACCTAATGTATTTAGGCAGCATAGAATAAATAAAGTATTTCTCCCTACAACGACTCTCTATGAACAGGTAAAGTGGCGGGTATTTTTTCGTCAAGAGAATCAACAGCACTATTTATTTGTTAATTATCCGTAACAGAGCAATTGACATCTCCAATTATAAACCACTGCCTTTTCTAAATAAATAATTATTTGAATCTCATGTGTAAAATATAATGAATATTTCTAATAAAAATGTTATTCGTACAATAATGAAATGTTTTTTCTTATTTACGGGAACCAGTTACAACCCAGTGAGAATCAGGTATAAAAAGCTAGCGACTAATCAGGATTAATATACTCCAATTTCGTTAATTTAACAAATAACGAAGAGTTTATGAACTAGGGTTTTTTTTTACTAAACCTCTTAGTTTTTTAGAAATAAATAAAAAATTAATAAACTCCTGGGTTTTTACCCCTTCTATTCTCCCCAAATTAAACCGATGCATCAAGACATAATATACTCGTGCTACTAGCATTATAGGTTTTATATAATGTACAATATTTACCATATTGTTCATTTGCATACCCCCTTATTCAACACAATTATCTTGATGCTACTTACATTTTACATAATTACTCTATTTTTCAATTTGGTAAAACAAACCGAAGGGGGGGACCAAGACATTATGAAATTAACATAAAAAATATGTAAAATTAAATAGAATAAAATACATATTATCGAGTAATATGAAATACATAAGATTGATTTTTATCTTTTTTCTCACCCTTCTATCAATTTTATTATTTTAAACATCATATGTATACATAATATGTACACAATAAAAAGTGAACATAAATGTCCTTTCTTTGCCTGAAGGGCATTTTAAGGTAGGTTCTGGGATCCGCTGTGTGCAGGGAAACAGTATGGCGCTTACTCAACGCCTGAAATATTTATTTATATTGAAATGAAATGAAATGAAAAATAGTTTAGATTAATTAAAAAAACTAACTGACTAAGTAAAAACAAAACAAAAAGTTAATTATAAAATATCAGTACTATTATAATAATGGGTCAGATCGGTGAAGCAAAAGGTAGTGAAATATAAGGGATTTAAACGAGGAAAGGGTTGGTACATGACGTATATTAGAGTGAATGGAGTTCCAGAGATATGCAGCTCGGGTAAAAAACGACTTATCAAACGCAGCAGTTCGGTGAGGTGGAGGGTAGAAGTCCGATAAACGGGACCTGGTAGTACGAGATTGAACAGAGAATTTGAATTGCAAGTTTTCTAGGATATAGGAGGGGCGTTGAGTACTAATTACTAGGAAAGGATTAAAAAGGATATATTATATTAATATATGATTTGTTCTTTTGCGTTTATATCTACGGGTTGTTTATATGTACGGGATAGTTTTAGTGTAATTTTCTGTTTCTATAATTAGGAGGTTCAACGAGATGGGGCAAGTCTGAGAGAAATTATGTATCTGATTATATATGTAATCATGTTTTGTGTCTATATTTCATTCAAAGTGCATTTTAGATATTCTTATATGGATAGTAATTAATAATTCTGAGGCAGTTTATTTTAAATAATTGTATTTTTTTTTTAATTTAAGTTAAGCTGAGTTTTAGTACCGCTTTATATAGTATCAATTTATTTCTACTCAATAGTAACTTTAGGCATCTTTATTGTCTGGATGTTTGGATTAAGAGCTTAATTTGTCTATTAATAAAATAATATAAACTCAGAAACAGATTATAAATAAATTTAAACTAAAACTCTCCTTTTAGTACTATATAAACGCTTTTATAACAATGAATCACAACGGATAAAAATGAAAAAAAAAAGAATTTTAAATTTGATCATGTATCCCTGATAAAGCCCAGCAAAGAGGGGCGAAACGTTCCTTACTAATAAATAGTTTTATCTGCTATTTTGTATACATTTCTACTAATTGTTACTAATTACTAATTGTTAACAATTCTAATAAAAAGAGAGTGAAATTAACACAGAAAATTGTCTATAATTGTTATAAACAAAAGGTGATTTACTAAAGTGGGTACCTGAGAAATCATTGCTAATAGCTAGGCTATATTTCTCGATAAAAGTCCGTTCCGGCGGTGGAAGAAGAGGCCAACTGTTGGTGTTCTTGCTATAAATCCTGAGGGAGAACCATCGCTCCTCTACCGAACCCGGGTTTTTCTACCCCGGGTTGGGGGGTTTGTGGTCCCGTACCCTGGTTCTTCAGGATACTAGTCTCAGGCCATCATTAGTATGTGCATAACTAACGCTATACTTAGCAAATCAAACTACCTTGGGGAAAATGCATCACAAACTATTTTCATTATAAATTTACAAAATATATGGGATGAGAATATATTGTAGTGGATTTATCTAAGTCCCAACATATATGTCTTCATTTCTTTTTTTTTTTTTTTTTTTTCGACCTTCATTGCAGAACGATTAGGATCAAAGAACATACCGGGTGCTTCAAAAATACTATCAATTACACAAAAATTTACAGGAAATATGAAAAAATACTTTTTTTTTTTTTTTTTAATAATTTATTTATTGATATTTACAACTGTATACACAAATATACAACAAGTAAATTTGCTGTAGGTGACATAGTAACATGATAAAAACATGTGGAGAATCTACCCACTGATAGAACTCCAATAACATTTCTAGAGAAGAAGATCTCGAGGCCATTTCTTTTCAGACGCCTAGGAGGATTATTAGGTAATGAAGGAGAAGCCAGGTTAGAAACAAGTGGATTTGGGTGGTTGAGAAGTTTATTATGGAAGGAACGATATCTGGTTCTGGCCAAATCGGCAACATATGGAATATTGAGGTCCTGATGGATGACTTGATTTATGACAAAGTAAGGAGCATTAAGAATTTTACGAAGGATTTTGGACTGTAAGGATTGGATTCTGGAGGAATTTGATGGTTTAGTGGAGCCCGAAAGCTCAACTCCGTATGTCCAGATAGGCCTTATAATAGTCATGTAGATCAGTCTTTTGTAATGGATTGGCAATTTAGACCGTTTGTCTAGTAAATGTTGCAATAGTTGGAATTTACGAGCAGTTTCTTGTCTTTTTAGTCTTGTATGAGGATTCCATGTCAGTCGTTTGTCGAGATGTAGTCTTAAGTAACGGATCTGTTCGACAGGAATAAGTAGGGTATTATTAAAGGATATTGTAGGGGAAGGGGTCATGGGTTTACGTCGAAGGGTAAATGTGATTTGGTGGGATTTATTGGAATTTATTTTAATCCTCCAGTTTTGGCACCATTCTTCAAGGGTGGTGATGTGGGATTGGAGGGTTTGGGATACAATGTAAGGATCAACATCAAGAAAGACTCCCGAGCAGTACATTCCGCGCTCCAATGAAGACGAGACAACATCAACCACACGATGGCATTGCTGGATAGTGGAGTGGGATGTTCGGAAACCAAACTGGTGATCTGGGATTATGTGGTTGGAATCATGAACAGGCGTCTTATGATGAGTTTGAAAAAATACTTAAAAGTTTTATACTGATTTTTTCACAAAAGATAAATAAATAATTTAACTGATGGACATAATTGTCAAGCTGAAATAGGTTTTTTATTTTAAACAACCCATCTTTCTGATCTAAGGACCGAAAATACAAGAACTATCAATTACATTCTATTAAAATTAAAATTTTTAGCTATTTTAACTAATTTTTAACTTCTAAACATATCTGTTTGGTCATTCTGAAAGATGGTGAGTACAATGGGGGGAGAAGAAGGAATGGTACGCTTCTCAGCCGACTGAAGCTAGAAGGCAGGGATATTCCGTTCGTAGCCTTGGCACCCAGTCCCCATATTTGACAGTTGCCACACCCCGTATACCAAAAGAGGCTAAGCATAGAGATTTTAAAAAAAGTTAGGACTTATTCAAAGCAAACTCACATATGATTGTTATCATTATTATTATTTTTTTTCGAATTACTAATAATTCATTTTTTTTTTTTTTTTGTAAACATTAAATATTCTAAAAAATAATATTTATTGTTTTTGTAATAAACAATTATCTCTATTATATAAGAAACATTTATTTATTCCTATCAAACTTGAATAAACTTGATAGCTGTGCGATCCAGATTAACGAATAAAATAAGTATTTAAAATATTAGATACTGAAAAGGATTTAAAAAAATAAAACCTAGGTTGAAGTTTTGCTTCCTTTCTTGTATTTCATAAAAAAAATGCCCACACCGAGTGTAAATGCTTCTTTACTATTACTTATTTTCCTTAATGATTTTTTCTAACTATATTTTGTTTATCTAACAAAATTTGGTTTATCATTTGATCTAACTATATTGGGCAATTATTGGATACTGTAAAACATTTTAAAAAAATAAAACCAAGGTTGTAGTTTTGCTTCCTTTCTTGTATTTCATAAAAAAGATATTGAGTATATATGCTCCTTTACTATTACCTATTTTGCTTTATTATTTTATCTAACTATATTTTGCTTTATCATTTTATCTAACTATATCGCGCCAATATTGGATACTGAAACATTTTACAAATTATTATAATTATAAAACATTTTAAAATAAAATACAATTATAAAACATTTAAAAAAAAATAAAACTAAGGTTGTAGTTTTGCTTCCTTTCTTATATTTCATAAATAAGATGCGCATACTGAGTGTATATGCTCCTTGACTATTACCTATTTTGCTTTATCATTTTATCTCTTGACTTTTTTATATTTATTTTTATACTAGACTGATCTACATAACTGTAATAAGACCAATCTAGACATATGGAGTTGAGCTTTGGGGTTCCACTAAACCTTCGAATTCCTCTCGTATTCAATCCTTACAATCCAAAATCCTTCGTAAAATCCTCAATGCTCCTTACTTTATCACAAATAAAATCATA
>NW_027114717.1:709353-714337 GCF_000696795.3 Halyomorpha halys | reverse complement strand
ATTATGAAAAATATTAAAATAAACAATTATACATCCCCTTTTAATACCATCTCATCCGTTTCCTAACCTGACCCAAAGTAGAGGAAGATGTAGGGTCCCCACCATCAAAGAGATCTATGACGCCGATAGATATAGGCGCTTTGCCTCAGTTCATCCAATAACCTCTCCCGAAGCTTAATAACAGCCACAGAAGAACGGACGTCCAAAGAAGAAGAAGAATGGAAGAAGAAAAGGGATATATTAAGAAGGAGAAACTGCTTGGTGTGATTTGAAAAAACGGCCTCAATATTCGGGGCAGGTGAGGAAATATGGACACCATCAGACAAAGAATCGCTATGATTTCTCTCTCCACCGCCTCCTGCCCACTTTTTTCTTTAATCCCCGGATCATTTCTTTCTTTTTACATTTTTTACCCTTTTTATCCTTTTTTTTCGTCCCTACTCTAAATCTTTTCCTCTTTTGTTTCCTGATATAACTCTAATTCATTTAGGCTCTCAACCTTTCCTTGTCCGACTTTCAATCGTATACTCTTTTCCAGGGAACCGATAAGATCAAAGAATATCCTGTAAAGTTTTTAAGACAAAGTCCCCAATTTTCAAATAATAAGTATTTAATTTTCTGAGACAAATATTTATAAAATGATTGCTCAAAAAAACAAAAATGGAAATATTCTCAAAAAAATGCCTCAGAATTGTTAATAACTATCCATATTATACTAGAATATCCAAAATGCACTCTGAATTAAATATATTTAATTCTGAGTACATATAAATTAGTGTAAATATAAATCAATGATATACATTGCATGTTGCTCAATGCATTGCATGTTACATGTTTTATTCTATTCAATGTTAGTTATTTTATTTTAATTCAATAATGTTTTGGTTTTTATTTTTCCACTTCAGTTTTTTTATCAAAATGTAAAATACAGTAATTATTTAAAATATAATTAGTATCAAGAAAATTTATTGTATCAAGAGGTATCCCTAAACAATATGGTAAATATTGTACATTATATATTTATGAAATAAAAAAAAAAAAAGTTGCTAAAATCATAGTGTTATTCTACAAAGCAATTGTTTCTTAATCACATACACACATTGTATCCTATTATTTTATACTTTACTTTTCCTTTGTTTTTCTATTTTTTTTTTTTTATTAATATTTCTTTTTCCCCTTTTATGTATATTACCATTTATTGTTCACCTAATTTAAATACTTTTTTTACTATGTTTACTTTACAAATTATTTTCGTTATGTTATAATATGCATAACTGCCATCCCCACTCCTCCCAATACAAACTGTCACTTTGTCTTTGACTGCCGTCAAAAAGGTATGTATTCTGTCTCATCATTTGATTTGTATTTTTTTCTTTTTTCATCTCTTTATTTGTACTTTTTTTTAAAAAATATTTCTTCTCTTATCTATCTGTTATTATTACCCTTTTCATTTACTATTTACAACCTTTAATTTTTCTTATTATATTTTACTTTTCATTTTATACCCCTGTTATTTTACACTTATGTTTTTTTCTTTTTCCCTTTTTGTAACTATAGTGTTTGTATCTTTTTTAGCCCTGACGAAGCCCTGCAACGTGGGGCGAAACGTTGGCTCAATAAAATAGTATAATTATCTACTATTTGGTTTTTTTTTTTACCGCACCCGGACCATATTCCATTCACTAGTGTTATTCAATTTACTATTTAAACTGACAATGAGTATCAAACGTTATCGTTATCCATTTGAGAGTTCAATTTTCAAGAAAGGAAACAAAACTATCACCTTGGTTTTATTTTTTTTAAATATTTTTCAGTATCCAATATTGGCCTGATATAGTTAGATAAAATGATAAAGCCAAATTTATAAAATGGTAGTTCAAAAAAAAAAAAAAAAAATGAAAGTATTCCAAAACAGATGCACCAGAATTGTTAATAACTACCCATTTTTTCACTACAATATCTAAAATGCACTCTGAATTAAATATATTTAATTCACAGTGCATATAAATTAGTGTAAATATAAATCAATGATATGTATTTTATTCTATTCGATGTTAAGTATTTTATTTTAATTCAGTAATTTTTTGGAGTTTTTTTCCACTTCGGTTTTTTTATCAAAATGTAAAATTGAGCAATTATGTAAAATGTAATTAGTACTAAGAAAACTTAATGTATAAAGAGTTATCCCTAAACAATGTGGTAAATACTGTACATCATATATTTATGAAATAAAAAAACATGTATAAAAAAAAATGGTTGCTAAAATGAGTTAGTGTTATTCAATTTACTATTTAAACTGACAATGAGGATCAAACGTTATTGTAATCCATTGAGATTTTTATTTTCACCTTACATATATATGAAATTTATTTTAAGAAAAAATATTCAGATCGTAAAAAAATTTCCTATAATCCTGGACTTTGTTAACTATTTGTTTTAACACATTTGTTCAATTTGTTTTAACACATTACAAAAGACTGATCTATATGACTGTGTAAGACCAATCTGGATACATGGAGTTGAGCTTTGGGGCTCCACTAAACCTTCGAATTCCTCTCGTAATCAATCCTTACAATCCAAAATCCTTCGTAAAATCCTCAATGCTCCTTACTTTCTCACAAATAAAATCATACATAAAGACCTTAATGTTCCCTATGTAACCGATCTAGCCCGAACGAGATATCACTCCTTCAATTATAAACTCTCTAACTACTCAAACCCCTTAGTTTCTAATCTTGCATCCCCTTCCATTCCTGACAATCCTCCGAGGCGCCTGAAAAGAAGATGGCCACGAGACCAGCTAATGTAAAGTGTCATTAGAGTGCTACCAATGGGTAGTTTCTCTACACGCCTGTAACATTCCAATTTAACTTAGATCAGATTTACTAAATGTATTATAATGTACAGTTGTAAATAGCAATAAATAAATATTAAAAAAAAACTATTTATTTTATATGTATTATATTTGTTTAAAAAATGAATATGGTTTTGGAAACAAAAAAATTAAACACAACCAAGCATTGAAGGCGACGGAAATTCTACTAAACTACTAAACAGGAGAACTCTGATTAAGGAAAATTATCTAACTATGGTCGATGAAAACTGATTTCATCAGTTTCTTTTCTAAAATGTTCAATAAAAAACAAACGTAAATTACTGATTTTTTTCTCTAAATTAAAATTCAATACAAACGTAAAAACATATATATTATAATTTAATGTAAATAAAACGTTTGTTTTCTACAAAGTTTTTTTTTTTAAGTTAACCTTCTCATCTACCACATAAAGTCAATAAAATGTTACAATTCGATTATCCGTGAGATAATAGTTTAAAATTATTACGGGAAAGTGTTGCCACAGAGAACAATATAGAAATATCTTTTCTGAAACGAGCGAGGATTAATTTCAACTAGGGAGGGAAGTGAAAGTTTTGTGTTGTGCGCACGGCACCATATTTGTTTTACTGAAGTTAGGAACTTAATTTAATAAACTCGAACGAAATCAGTGACGGTGAGATTTGAGATAGGGAGTTGGAGACCAGTCTGGTGGCAGAGGATGCCAACTTAACTATCGGCAGTTCGAAGTTTTATCAAGCTAAGTAACCTCCCTCGAAGGGCCTTAGACCGGGGCATTCAGAAGAGATAACGGCCAAGTGCGTAGTAAAAGTTTACGGCGAGCCCAGTCTGATGGCCGTCTCGCAGCGGTTTGAGTTCGCAGCCTTCGAGGTGTTATACCATGGATCTGATACATTATCAACCTATGTTTCAGAAAATTCCTTTTCTTAACCTTAGTTAATAAAAAAAAATTGTGGTAGTGTTGAGTGTGGTCGGCATAAGCGAAACGTCTGGAAATGAAATAATGTAGTAAAATTTTGTTTATGTTATGTTGTTTGTTTTAAGTACACAAAAAGATCGATATAGTCTCAAATTGATAAATTTATTGATCTCCACAAATTTTCGACCATTCAACCATCATCAAGGCATTATTTTAGAACTGAAAAAAATACATCATTTTGTAAAACGACTTATAGTAAAAGGACATCCAGTAAAAAATTACTAAAAAATAAATAAAGTACTCGTCATGGTAACAGTACAAAAAAAAAATCAGTTATTTCAGCCCAATTTTTTATTACTTTTATGAAAACTATGTATAATTACTAGTCAAAATTGAAGAGTCTGCCAAGTATAGGTAAGGAGAATACAAAATGGCGGCTGTTTCAAAATGTTTATAAAAAATTAATTTTTTATTTGGACTTTTGTATCTTTAAAAGAACCAAGAACACTAGAAAACATAACGGAACATCATTTATAATAGAGTAAATTAGATAAAATATGAGCCCTAATATAGCCATTTACGCTCATTAGTTTTCAAGATATGGCATTTTAAAAAGCACTGAAAAATCTGAAGTTAGTGAATTTATTTTGACCAATCTTTATCTCAAAAATCATTCGATCAATAAATGTCTATTAACACTCAAATTAATGCTAATTTAACTCTTATAACAAAATTTTAGCCAATAATTAAAATTAAATTGTATTTACTAAACCTTCGAATTCCTCTCGTATCCAATCCTTACAATCCAAAATCCTTCGTAAAATCCTCAATGCTACTTACTTTGTCACAAATAAAATCATACATAAAAATTTTAATGTTCCATATGTAACAGATCTAGCCAGAACCAGATATCACTCCTTCCATTACAAACTCCCTAACCACTCGAACCCCCTAGAGTTTCAAAACCTCGCATCCTCTTCCGTTCCTGACAATTCTCCGAGGCTCCTGAAAAGAAGATGGCCACAAGACCTCCAAATGTAAAATGTCATTTGAGTGCTACCAATGGGTAGTTGTTCTACACGCCTGTAATACTCCATTTTAACTAAGATCAAATTTACTGAACGTATTATATAATATACAATTGTAAATTTCAATAAAGATATTAAAAAAAAAAATGTATTTACTATATTTAAAAATTGAAATTTTATTTT
>NW_027114717.1:702241-708808 GCF_000696795.3 Halyomorpha halys | reverse complement strand
AGAATATGAGAAAAAATAAATTTTATTAATTAATAAGCTTTAGTGAATAATTGAAACTCGTGTAACAGAATTTCAATGAATATATAAAAGTATATTTTGAAATTAAAGTAGAAGTTTTAATGATTAAGTTAAGCCAGTGGAAATTTCCATTGTAAATTGGCAGCTTCTTAATTTCGCGACCACCAGTACACTTAGCAGTTTGATACAAACATCTCGCTCCGCCTTTACAACTTATAAATTTCAAAAGTTCTCGATTAGATATGAAAGATATAAAAACGTAAAATGCAGCAGCTTGCATCAAGTTTTATCTTTAATTATGCTAAAAATATTAAAACAAAACTAAAGAAATTAAAACATCAACAGACAGTAATATTTTTTTATTTTGTTTAAAAAAAACATGTATATATTATTCATATAATCGCGCATTTATTCTAATAAAGTAATAAAGTACATATCGCTCCTTTTCTTGAATACATATACATAACGTACATATGAATATTACATTACATAACACTAATTTCACAGAAGCACATAAACATTTTAACAAGTTACATCTGTTGTTTTCAACGCAAAAACCGTATAGTTCAGAACAAGATCAGGTCCAAATATATCACTGTTTATAAAAAACATGTTGTAAAGCAAAATCTCTTGATAATAATAAAACCACTAACCTTGTGCCATTGTACAAGAAAGATTAAGTTCAGTTTAATACCAGCACATCTGTTATCCGGTGTAAAATTATAGAAGTTCAAGATATGCCACTCTTAGTACAAGAGTCCAAGAGGAGAAAAAAGGCAGTTATTTCACCACAATTTTTGATTACTTTAACGAAAACTATGTATAATTACAAGTCAAAATTTCCATGTATAAGTAGGGATTAAAAAATGGCGGCTGTTTTAAAAACGTTAAAAAAATTTTTCATTAAGAGCTCTATATTTATAACTACCAACAACACTAGGAACCTCAAAGAATATTATTTAAAGTGGAATTTAATTTGCTAAAATATGAGCCCTGATAGAGTTAATCATGTTCAATAGTTCCCAAGATGACTTTTTAAAAAGCAACATTTTATAAAAAATACTCTGAAAAATCAGTATTTGGTGAATTTATTTTGAGAAATGTACATATGTCTATTAGCACTCAAATCAAACCTTATTGTTTTTCATAAATCTAATAAGTTTGTCCGAACAACTAGAAACCGAAATTTTGTGAATTAAAATTGTCAAATATCATAAAAACTACAACTCCTACGAAGATAAACGTCCAAAACTACTTTATAGTACATTGAACTAGCTCTAATTTGAATGCTAATAGATATTTGTACGTCGAATAGTTTTTGAGATATAGATTTTTCAAAATAAATTCACTAACTACTGATTTTAAGTGCATTTTTTGTGAAATATTGCTATTTATAAGTTATATCTCAGGAATAATTGAATGTAAATAGCTCTATTTCTATTCTAGATTTTAGAAAATTTACTCTACTTTAAATGGTGTTCTCTTAGAGTTGCTAGTGTTGTTGGTAGTTTTAAAGATATAGAACTCCAACTGAAAAATTAATTTTTTTTTTTTTAAGTTTTTAAACAGTCGCCATTTTGTATCCCACCTACCTATACTGGACAGACTCATAGAATTTGACTAGAGATTATACTTCATTAAAGTAATCAAATTTTGGAGTAAAATAACTGTATTTTTTTCTCTTCGGCTCTTGTACTATCTCAATGCTGAAACTAATTTGAAAAAATCCAAAAAAAATTAACTTTTTTTAGTTGTGCCATTATTCAAACAAAACAGTGATATATAGACTCCCATTTATTTAAGTAGATTATTAAATAGTGGTTATGAAGTCAAATGTAGAAAAGAATAGTTCATAATTGATTTTTAAACTAAAAACTAAAAAAGAATTTTCATGCATTATATAAAATTGATTACTCACAGCAGAAAGTTTCAAATTCCAATATGGCCTTCACTCTTGAAGTTCACTAATCCGCCAAGTTCTTTAAAACAGGCAGTTTTCGAAACGAAATTAAATAATAATTTAACCGAACCTATGTAACAACATTATGAAATTCATTACACTTTTCGCACTTTAAATCTAAAAATTGATAACTTGAACAAATAACCGAACCGCACTATATTTAAAATAATTATAATAGAGCTCTGTACTAGAGGAGCTTTGACCCAGAACTAGTGATGTGCTTACTTGATCAAATAAATGTAGGCATCTGATTGGTCGACAGATGCTTCCAATGCTGAGCATATTAAAGTGAAAAAAAAATTAAATATTCGATCTAAACGATTCTTTTCTTCTTTATGCATTATTTTATTTTTATTAATATAAAAGATTAAGTTTACTTACTCAATTTAATTCTTTAACTTCGTAGTTTTTTTATTTTGCTAATATTTAAATAATTTATCTACCAATATTTATTCTCAATTTGTAAATATTATTTCTCTCATTCTATCATTATTATTATAAATTTTATATTTATTAATATTATTTATTTAGTTTTATATTTATATTTAATTTGTAAATATGGTACGATTCAATACATACAGCCTTAATATTTACTGATGGTGTTGCAGATTGTATTATTCCAAAGAAAAATTTATAAAAAATAAAATATATATCATTATTTATTTTTATGTATAATTGCTGATTATTTTGGAAATTTTAATATTTTTGTCCTATTAACAAAGATTATAATGATAAGCAATGTGAATTTGTAATTACTCTTTTCAAAACATACCTATACTGGTACAAAAAAATTAAATAATATGGAACAACTTAGCTTTGTGATATAACGTAATCATTTTTTAAAAAATTTATTACTGCTTTTTGCAATGTGGGTTGAATAGAATTTCTTGATTATGTTATAGTGTATATACGAATGGGCATGATATCGATTATAATGCAAATGGATTAAAGAAAAGAAGGGAACATACCTAATGCCAGAGTTCTCGTAGTGATAAACTAGTAATAATATAAACGCGAAAAACTTGTTTTCATTCTACTACCAACATGATAATTAAGCACATCTTATACAATTAAACAAAAATTCACACTGTTAAAATGTTTTTTTAAGAATAAACACAACACTAGAGGAACCGATCAGAACCGTGACCAATATAAGACTGACAGATATTAAGGAAAAGAGAGTACATACATACAGCCATATTGGAAACTATTAACGTTGTTATAAGAAATTAGATTACCAGTCTCGCGGCCAAGAGAATATTGAATTTAAAAAAACTTGTTCAGTTTTTATTCATTTCGAATTATTTACTGTATCGAATTAGAAACATTTTTAACAATTTATTAATTATTATTGTTGTATATATCTGTACCATTAGAAAACTATATAAAACTAAATATTTTGTTCGAACGCGGCATTTTCTAGAACTACCAGTCATTTTGAATGAAATATAAATATAATGTGAATTATATAAATCTTTTGAGGTACTTTCTATATATCAAAATTTGGAAGGCATGTCTGGAATTATTCAGAAATAAAAATATGTGTTCTTATCAATTGTTTATTTCTGAATAAAAAATTAACAAAATAAAACAATACGTATTAAATGTGTGAAATTACTTAAATCTTGAACTGAAATAACATTTAAGAATTACTTGAAATAGTTCTTCTAAACTAAATTCAAATAAAGACAGGTAATAATTTAGTGATATATGAGACTTACTATGGTAGAATTTTCTAATATTCGACATTTTTTATTTTTTTCATTTTGACCGAATGGTTTCGGTAAATAAACAAAAAATATTATAGGCATGCGAGTGTTGTTGCCGAACCCCGTATGACAGGAATGCTAGGGAAAGAGACAAAAAATATATATACAAGGGTGTTTTTACTTTATATATTTTTTAAATAATAAATTAACAGTAATAAAATGCAATAAATACAAATAAACTGTGAAAATGTGTGATAAATATAAAGTACAGTTTTCAAAATACTAAATATAGAAAGCATAAGTTATTTCATTTCTAAAACTCAGAACTCGGAGCAAAAATAAATAAAATAAAAAATAGTATAAAATAAACACATTTATATTCATACTTCAAGAAATCTTATAATAAGAATAACAAAAGCAAAAAAAATTAATTATCAAATGTCCCCTTTAATTATCAAAAGCCCCCCTTACCATCAACTTCAACAGCTCTGGTGAGAAGCTACACAAAGTGGGGCGAAACGTCAGAAAATAAATAGTTTTCAACTATTCTTAACTAAACTTTCCATAATTTTAATTTTTAAATTATTAATAAACTAATATATTCATATTCCTTTGCATTATATAACTTCAAATTTTAAGTTTATTTGCTTAATCATGTGATTTGTACTTACTTATTCAATTACCTATTTATTTTATTTTCCATTTCTTTCATCACTTTAATTTTATTAATTTCATTCTGTACAATTATTTACTTTATGTCATTCTGTTTATATTTTATTTTTTGTATTCATTGGTTATTATTTCGTTCTTTGTTCTTAGCCCTGATGAAGACTAAACATTCTGGCCAAAACGTTGGCACTATTAAATAAGTTATTTCAACTTATTTGTGTTATATTTTAAACGCAGCCCCCCCCCCAACCATCTTCTCCTCATATTATTTAACTATTTTTGTTCTTTTTGGCCGCAAACCTGACCATCTTCATATTTGAAATTATACGGTCAATTATTTATATATATAAAATTTTCTTGTTTATAACTTTCGCCTTCCGTGGTATTTTTTTTTCCAGAATCCCAAAAATAGAGATTTCAACACAAACCCACCAATTTACGCAAAACGTTGAAGAGGGCGTATTTAGGGAGGTAAGTAAAAGTTGTGGTGCACACGATGCGCCAGGTTTTTTTTCCCCCTGGTAAGCTCTTGGACTAGTATGACAGTGTCTGTCACGACTGCAACTGTTAGTTTACTGTAATAGTATAATTAGGCCTTAATTTATTTCAGTAAACTCAACATCAATTTCCTCGCCATAATAATAGATAATGGAGTGTTTATTTGAGGTATTCGAAATTAATACCCCAGCCGCGAACTCCATTAAAGGAGGGAGTAGAGAATGATTAAACACAAGTAGATAGTCGGTAATCGGAGGCAGTTTAGACTGCGGAAAGCTATTGATGCGGTTGGGTTCATATTACCACATCCTAGTGAATTACACCCCCCCTCTTAATAGATACTGAATTACTACTAATTTCTACTAATAGCTGTGGCTGGAGTTTCAATCTTCGCCCTAATGATAAGTGAAAACTGCTCGTCAAGTTCCACGTCCAACTTAATTATAAAATATTATTGAATACAGTTAAACTTCTAAATACAACCATATGTAAAATACGGACAACCATGGTGAAGATGGCTCCATTATACGGAGGTGTTCATAAAAAAGGGGTGAATATAAAAAGAACACAATAATTATGTATATTTAGGTTCTCAAGCTGTAATACCACGTAAGTCCGACAAAATCAATTAATAATATTAAAAAAATTAAAATAAATATACACATTATTCTGGTGGTATCACGTCTCGATCATTATTTTATAAGGTCGAGGTGGTTATTTACAGGTCTGTTCCAACAACCACTTCAACTGTCCGGAACTGTGCAGAGCATGCGTAGTACGTGTTTTCTCCTCCCAAATCCATACTGCGCATGCTCTGTACAGTTCTGGATAGTCTCAAGTGGTTGTTAAGACAGAACTTATAATTAATTAGTTCTGAACCCAATGAAGATGAGAGGTACTCTGCATTAGAAGGCCCTAATTATGTATGTGTATAGGTTAAGTAGCTGCCTAGGAGATGAATTACTGGTTGTAAACTTTTTTGTTTCATAACTGGGAGCTTTATTCATTTTTTTTTAAACTAAAACAAATCATTGAGCCACATATAGAAGGTATCTTGAACAGAAATTTAATGCAAACAAAAATATTGGAAGAAGATAGTCAACATGAAGTACATTGTAGAAAGATATTCTGGGATAGCAGTCAATAAAGGTACAAAATAGTAGAAAAAATATTTTATATTAATGAACGTTTCGTCCCACTTTGCAGGGCTTCATCATGACTAAATGAAAAACAAGGTACAAACATTGTAAGGAATGGCAGAACATTAGAATAAATATAAATTGAGAGCAAACATTTATAGAAAATAATAACAAGCTTAAGTTAATGAAGAATAAACATAAATGGATAGGAGACTGATTACTAATAAATATAGCCAGGTATTATAGAATTGTAAGTAAAGAACTAGATTATTAAATTGTAGAACAATACTAATTACAGATAGTTGTAAATATGTTAAAAAGGTAAGTGTACATGGAGAACAGGTAGAGAAGTAATTGTGGCAAAGGTAAGGTACAGTAACAACCATAATTAATAAATAATAATAACAACAAATAAATAGGGAGTACCTTATCCTGATTGATGAGAAAGAATGAAAAGAAAGGCAGGTATATAGATTACCCTACTTCTTCCTAACCATCAGGAAGGATAAGATTTTTACAATATATATTAGTAAACTGATAGGATCATCTAATCTTTTTTTTTTTTTTTTTTTTT
>NW_027114717.1:692801-701166 GCF_000696795.3 Halyomorpha halys | reverse complement strand
CAAGATATGTCACCTCCTCACTCGGCCTCACCCTCTCTCCTTGGATAAGGGGATCATCTAATATTACAATAGGCAAATGTATGAGATAAATGTAGAAGTAGATATATAAGATATTATATATAATGTATAGAGAGAGACAAAAAGTTTATGTTGATAAAATTATTGACTAAGAGTAGAAATCGGAGGAATAGTGATATAATAAACTAAGAAAAAACTAGAACAATATAGGTAAAAATAGTAAGTCGAAAAACTATGACAAATAATAACGATAATGAGTAGTCAACAATCTTTTAGATGTGGTATGAACATCTATATAACAGTTGGTACATAGATCATACATTGGAGATAATTATTGATAAAATAAGCAAAAATGTGATAAAATTTAGAAGAACAACATTTGTAATATTGTACAACATTTGTAATGTAAGGTGAACATAAAATTAAGAAGGTAATTTATTTTTAAAAAATATATAAAAATAGGTAAATAAAAGGTAAAGATAAAAAAGTAGAGAGGGATAGGGTAGAAATAGACAGTTAACATTGATATTTTGACTATTTCTACCCTACCAACCCCCTCTACTTTTTATTTACCTATTTTTATATACTATTCAGTTATTTTCTGCCCCCTTGTCTTACTCCATATCTTAACTATTGCGAACACTGAAGTCTTTTTTTTAAATTTTTTTCATTACTGTTTTTAAATATTTTATTAAAAAAATTATTTTTTAATTTGTATCTTCACCTTATAACACTTACAAATATTTTATATCTAAATTTTATCACATTTTTTCCTATTTTATGACTACTCATCTCCAATGTTCGGTGTATACACCAACTTAATGTTTACACCATGTCCAAAAGATTGTGGACTACTCATTATTATTATTACTTGTTTTATGACCTACAATTTTTATTTATATTGTTCTAATATATAGATTAGTTATATATCTAAGTTATCCAATCCTGCTGTCCATCGTACATCTCTGATATCCTTCAATTTAAATCCTCAGTGCATTCCTACAATACCCACTCACAGCCTTCAGACTTATATGTAACTTCCCATCGAACCACAGCCTTTAGTAGATCTTTCCTTATCCGTTCCTCTTCTCTATGGATATTCGTAATTCTAATACCCTTCCAATCTTCAAATCCAATATCTTCGACTACCTTCTGTCCACCCAATTCTGGAAGAATAACAATTGAAAGTTTCCAAAAAGCTTTATATATATGTTCTGTATTTTATGTCTTAGATTTTCGTTTATAATTGTAAATATGTACATTACCAGAAATTGTATCTTTTAATTTATTATTTTTTAGTTTAATTGTATTTGATTTTTTATCATTTTTTTTTTTATTTACTATAAGAAGTCATCTTATAGTATACACACACATACATACTGTATAGAATATCTTCTACTTCTCCATTTATCTAATGGATTTCCCTATTGTAATATCAGACAAGAGATTAGATAATCCTGTCAGTTTACTTATAGACGTCTATCATAAAAAATCTTACCCTTTTTGACAGTTAGGAAATAGTGGGGTACTCTATACCTGTCTTTTTTCTTTCTTCCTTCCTTTCTTTCTTTTCAGTTTTCTACCTTTTTCAATCAAGATATAAAACTCCCTGTTTATTTGTTATTACTATTATTTCTTAATTGTGCTTGTTACTATACCTTAACTTTGCCACATTTACTTCACCTATCTGTTTACCATTTATTAATACTCTAATTCTTTATTTACAATTCTATCAGACCTGGCTGCATTTATTAGCAATTAGTCTCCTATCCACTTATATTTATCCTTCCTAAACTTAAGCTTATCATTATTTTCTATAAAAAATATTTTGCATACTTCCTTACTTTCTCTGTTTATTTATTCTAATGTTCTGTCAATTTTTACAATTTTCTTACATTTTCATTTAGCCCTCACAAAGTCCTGCAAAGTGGGGCAAAACATTGGTTAACATTAAATTGTTTTTCCTTAATCAATTAATCATTTATTTTAAATTTACTACCTCATGCCTATTTATTATTAGAATCAAAACAATTATCTAGCTATGTATAAATATGACTTCAAAAGCTTAAATAGTTAGTGATTGTTTTAAAACTAATATCCATAGATTTATAGCATTTAATATGACTTGTGGTAACATCATAAGTTTCTGTCTGAAGATAATTTGTTTTTTAAAAATTTTTCCACAACAGATGGAAATACCGATAGAAAGCATACAAGGGTTTAATTTATTTCCAGTTGGTGTGTTAGACTCATAAGTAGAAAAAAAAATCAAAACAAGAGGATAACTTTAATGATTTTTTCCCAATTTATTTATACCAGATAACCAAGTAACACACAAAAATATAAAGAAATTATTTAGATAAAATACATCAATATAATTTAAAACACATAAAAGTAGGACAAAATTACAATAGTTGGGATATAATAAATATTACTTTTTTGTGAGACGGTCGAGGGTGTGGTCATTAATGATAGATTATCATTATTGACTGCACTGATTTTTTACGGTCAATTAACGATCTTGCACTATATTAATTATAGTATTAAGCCTTTTTTGAGAGGTGAGTACCCGATGAGGAAATTAATATCTCAAATTGAAAATGTACCTGATGAAGATTAACTATTATGTCAAGCATGCTTTAGTGCTAAAGTTTAATCATACCATTAAATTATATTTTATATAATCATACGGATTTTTATATAAAAATAAAAATATTTTGTATATTGTTTCTTAATACATGATATATTTTTTTGTTTAAAGAACTTTAAATTTAGTGAATTGTATTGTTAACAAAAGTTAAATTAACCACAATTGACTGTTCTATTATGCTGATAAAAAAATAAATATAGTAATCATTCCCTGTTGTATTATTATTTTTCAGTAATTACTAATATAGTTAAAGTTAGATTTCCTATTATAGATGAGAACTTGATTTTGTAACATATTTCATTACTATATTAGAATTTATACAAATATTAAATTTTTGTTTCAAATCACACATTGCTGTTTATTTATTGGCATATTCCAGATTCCAAAACAGAATGGAGGCAAGTTGGAAGCAGTTTTTTCATGGTATTGCCTGGAATATATCAACAATGTGGAGCGATATGTGTGACAGATCTTGGCCGAGCACGGTTTAGGTAATAAAAAATTACTGTTCTCTTATTTAATAACAAATTGTTTCATTTCTACATATTTATTGAATCGTGTAATGGTTTTTAGATGCCGAAGACGTAGAATTGGAGAGAACGGTGCTAAGGTTAAATGAGATTACTATGTTAGTATGAGGACTAGCACTTGGCTGAGTCGAACACAACTCTCCTTCAAAAAGGTGTGCCATTTTATCGATTTATGGGCGACTCTACCTCATCCTCGACAACCTATTATAATATCTGTTTCATCCAAAACAGTGGTGGATTGGTCAAATTTTTTCCAGATTTGTCTAGACTCGCTAGTGATGTCAGATGTAGACACCATTGGTGGTCCAGGGGTAGTGGTAGAAATTGATGAGGCAAAGTTTGGAAAGCGGAAAAACAACCGGGAAGGGAAGTCCGAGAATCATGGATCTTCGGCGGGTTTGAAAGAGTGAGGAAGAGGTGTTTTTTTGAGTCAGTCCCTGATCGCTCGGCTAACTCCCTCATGGAAGTTATCTGGTGGTGAATCGTCCCAGGAACTACCATCATTTCAGACCTATGGAGAGGAAACTATTCTCTAATCCACCACCAACAGTATCAAAATCTGACAGTAAATCATAGAATTAATTTTTAAACCCGGATGATAAAAGAATTCATACCCAAAATATTGAGAGGATGTGGCATGAGGTGCACTGTAACGTTCCAAGATTCAGAAGAAATAAAAACCACAACTACCAATCCTTGATGGAGGTTGGTAGGCAAGTTTGATCCTTATAGAAATTAAAAGGTAAGAATTTAAATATTATTTGGTTAGTAATAGTATGCTGTTATTAACTCCTTAGTAATAATAAGGACCTGAGTTAATACTTTGTAGTTTTAAGGCAGTTAACAGTTGTGTTCAATAGGTTTTTAATATAGAATATCTATTGTTATATAACCTACATATTTCCATTCCAGATTTCAAACTCAACCATCACAAGGAGGGTATCTAACTCGGCCTTCCTTCACGCCACCATCCTCCATATATTTGTTCAGTGAAAGAATTTGTATTAAATTGTTTAATTTAAAAGTCAATAGGTTATGTTTTGGCCATAGAAACTGACATACTCAATTATGTTGTCAAAATCTAGTGTTTTTAATATGATATCTCTAATTAATAACTAGATTTCATTTAAAGGAGTGTTTGTTTAAATAATTGTCAGAACTTATACAATATGTTCATTGTAGTAGACATGTAATTGTTTGAATAAAGGAATAGTTCATGGAAGATAATGTTTTTAATATGAGTTATTAGTATATATTAAAAAAAAACAATATTTTTGTAACCTGAAATGTGTGTTAGCATTATTTTATTAAAATAAAATATTTTTGACATAGCATTATAATGGGTTTTCAATAGTCTTAATAAACCTGATAATTTATAGAAACTTCATATACTTATCTTAAGATATTAAATGATATATTTGTAAGGAACTAAACTATTTTTGTCATTGTTTTCATTTTTACTTAAATAATACCTTTATTATTTCCATTGTATTAATTCCTTTTTGTATAAATTATATTGTAGAAAATAATATCGAGATATTTATTGTTGGCTGTAGATTCAAAATGAGGAGAAGATGGTCCAGGGTGCAGTCAATAATGATAATCTATCATTAATGACCACACCCTCGACCATCTCACAAAAAAGTAATATTTATTATATCCGAACTATTGTAATTTTGTCCTATTTTTATGTGTTTTAAATTATATTGATGTATTTTATCTAAATAATTTCTTTATATTTTTGTGTGTTACTTGGTTATCTGGTATAAATAAATTGGGAAAAAATCATTAAAGTTATCCTCTTGTTTTGATTTTTTTTCTACTAATGAGTCCACACCGACTGGAAATAAATTAAATCCTTGTATGCTTTCTATCGGTATTTCCATCCGTTGTGGAAAAATATTTAAAAAATAAATTATCTTTAGACAGAAACTTATGACGTTACCACAAGTCATATTAAATGCTATAAATCTATGGATATTAGTTTAATCAGTAACTATTTAAGCTTTTGAAGTCATATTTATACATAGCTAGATAATTGTTTTGATTCTAATAATAAATAGGCTTGGTGTAGTAAATTTAAAATAAATGATAGTAACAAATACTTTATTTGTTTCTACATTTTCTTTATTTTTCATCCTTTTTTAAAATAATTTTTTACTCATTATTTATCCATATATCTAAATTCAATTTATCCTTTAAACCCAATACATCTTCCCTTTTTATTTTCCCTCTTTAACAAATATAAAATTATGAGAAGATCTTGACTCTCTATGATATATATGAGGAAAGGATGGTTAGAGGTGCACTAATATGCTAATTCTTTAATTAATATATTAGTCAGACGGACCGCTGATTGCTAATTTTGTATTTGACAGGTGCGGGTATAAATAAAAAGATTAAAAAAAAAAAAATCTCACGATTTTGTTATAAAAAGTTTTTCTTATTGTTATTAATTTGTAGCTAAAGAGAACCTTATTATTCTAGTCTGATTAACTGTTCAACGATTTTCTTTTCTTATTAAAAAAGTACCATATAATATAAATGATTCAAATCTACTTTCAGTTTACAGAGTCTAACTATTATAATTTAGTTCTTTTAACGTTTAATAAATATTTATAAGTTAGAAGAAGTAAGTAAACGTATATATTATAAAATATTTATAAGTCAGAAGAAGTAATAATAACTGCTGTCGAAAATAGTGGTGTATTATAAGCTAACCTTTGACTTAGAGGGAAAGGAGTAAGTGTGAGTGTGTAAGGACAGAAAAAAGATTTTATTATTAAATGTTATAGTGACAAACACAGGATTATATTGACTGTTGTTTGTTTCACTTGAACATAATAGCCTGTAAAGTTTTATAAATTAATGTTGAGGCTGTGAAACTATAATGAAGATTGTCCATGACGATGGCTGGATTGGCTGAAATCGTGGACATGAGATATGACTAATAAAGAAGTATTGAGACTTTTTGGATAACCTTTGTTATTAATAAAGATACTACTAACATAAATAAATATTTTTTTGTTTATTCATGTTGTTCCTTTGCTGACCGCACCCCCCGACCATCTTCTCTAATCAGTAATCTATGGTAAACTATATACAACTCATTAATGATACTATTCATTTAAATTATCTGTTGCAAATGGACCCTAAGCTGATTTATTTTCACACTGACAAAATAACATTAGAAAGATTCGTAAGGATAAAAAGAGTGTAGGCAATAATTAAGCACATTTTTAATGTTCTTTATTTTATATTGTGAAAAAGTATTTTTTTAAGTTTGAAACTGTACAGAATCATTACATAATTGTTTGCAATTTTCAGTTAAATAGTTATTCTGTTACTTTCCATGAATAGTGGCGCAGCTGACAACTAAGTTTTGGTTTTATTCTGAAATTGATATATTCCAAAGATATAACTGTAGACAGAAGTTTACTCTATACCTCAACAGACTATCCCAAAGCTAGAAGAGTTGTCAAAAACTAGCCACAGCCTATAGTATAATCTATAGAATAAATCAAACCACAAATGTGCCACTATTTAACCCCTGAGAGGTGTAGCCCTGAGTATATTGCTCATATTGGGAAATAAACATCTATATTTTCCTAGTATTTCATCTGTTTTGTTTAAACTTTTGTCTACTTTCCGTTAACCCTTTGATGTTATTGCCACTTGTTTATGTTACTCATTCTTTTATGTCCCCACCTGTAATCAATTCAGTTTTGCTCTGGCCTCCTCGCAATGATAAGACTGAGCATTTCTCTCACCAGTACACTCCTGATGTGACATCCTTTGTTTTTCTCATTTGAGTATTTAGCTCACCTGGACACCTCTTGTGTTTCTTTGGCAAGAAGATCTTAGATCTTTTGTGAAATCTGGATTCTTCAGCCACTAATAGAGGAGCCACAACTTACAATTTCAATTTGAAATTGCATTAAAAGTAATCGTAAAGATTTTTGTCATCATCACATCCAATTATCTAAAAAAAATTGAACAAATCATCTACCATGAAATAAATGTTCACAGGACACCTCATAGGGGACAAAAAAGTAGGGCAATCCAACAGGTTAAGTAAAGCATTGATTTCATCATAAAGGACTATCTATGCTAAGTTAAAGACATTCACAAAGAGTAAGTTTTAAAGTATGTACAGAGTAAAAATAGAAAATAATTTGTATATTCCGGTGTATATTTTACAAATAATCAAACAGCATTCATTGCTATCCATAACATAAAAGATAAGCAATCTTATCAAACATAAACACAAAAAATCAACAAAAACAATAACAAAGTAACCTGACACTATACCAGTTGACAGGATAACAGTAACTCAATGCTACCATACACGATAGAGAACTTTACTATATTAGTTTTAGGCTGAGGTAATTTTTAATTTATATTGTTATTTATGACAATAATAATTCATTCAAAAAAATTAATTAAATAAACGCAGAAGTGATGTTATTACCACTTAAAGCAGTATGTTGTGGTAGGTTACTGTGGGCAGACATATTGACACTTGAAGCTGTCAATGTCAGTTCTTTTAGTCTCGAAATCAATGGGTACTCGGGAAGGTGTGACGGATTTGAAACGAATTCAGTTATGTAAATGGTAAAAAATGATATTACGTTAACAACCCCCATTCAATTGTAGTTACAGGTTTGTAGTATTGAAATGCTCAATTGTACCTGTGAGTTCTAAGAATTGTACAACATGCATATTGATTTACCGAATTGGATGGGTGGGTTGGACAATGAACTGAAATCTGTCCCAATTACATCTCTCGCCATTCCAGGTATGATACAGTGTTTTATCTGATAAATTAAAATTTTCCTTTTACTATCTCTTATATTTAAATCATAAAAGCAATATATAAATTAAGAATATTATTAATTGTACAGTTAAATACTATAATTTTGAATAATGAGTTAATAGCTGGCCATGGATATATAAAATTGAGGATGAAAAGATGGTTGGGGTTGCAATCAGTGAAGAACACAAATAGGTAAAAACTTATTTATTAGTGCCAAAACTTCGGCCAGAGTTTCAAACAATCAAAATGATTAGAAGGAATTATAGAATGATTGGAAAATAAGAAATATATATAATTTTGAAGATGGATCATTTTTTATGTATTGCAAAAATATATTATTTATAACATATA